>NC_086450.1:10354856-10636707 GCF_028390025.1 Pseudophryne corroboree | reverse complement strand
AGTCTTCTCCTGGGGGTCAGAATACTGACCACGGCATCGTAATGATTGGGATCCCGACAGGGGAAAGCAAGTATATTTACCTCCCCACCTGGCCCCATAACCCTTCCTTTCTGTAGCCTAAATCTAACCCTCACCACCCGCAGCCTAACCCTCCCTGGTGGCGACTAACCCTCCCCACCCCCACAGGGTAACCCTAACCCTCCCTGGGGGGTGCCTAAATCTAACCTCCCGTCCCTGCAGCCTAACCCCAACCCCACCCCGGGGAACAGCCTAACTGACTCAGGCAAACAGGAGATATAGGGAATCCTTCAAACATGCCCTGTGGCAGATAGCGGAGCTCTGCAGTGGAGAACTCCTGTTGAACAATCTGTTTTGAGCATATTCAAAGCAGATAAAATCAGAAACCCCCTTCTAAGACTAAATTCCTTCACTGGTTTCTAAACTAGAGTTTAGAATAAAATGTTATTGTGGGAAAGTGCTGGGTGGTCCTGGGCGGTGCCTGGGAGGGGGCCATTAATGGTCCATCTGATGGACGTGTCAGTGAAAGCGGCTAAGTACACAGACGCACATCCGCAGGAGGCCGTACCGGAGACACTGTACCTGCCATAGGGCTGGTGGAAGCGTTGATGGTGCGATGGACGGTGGCTACTAGTAACTCAATAATCAGTGTTACTGCATCTATAGGCGCTCACAGTGTGTTCCTCAGTCCCCGCACACATACATATACACGGCTGTTCACCAGGGAAGCGCTTTGTAGTTGCATTTGCATTAAAATTGCAGAAGCAAAAGCCGCAGCTGAGACAAGTCCATACTCTCTTCTCATTCAATAAAAAGTAACCTTGTAATATAATCACTTTGGTTTCGGGCTTATTCATTGTTCCTCTCCTACGTTCTGTGGAGTCAGAGCAAAGTTCTCATTTTGAACTATCGGAATTTAAACGTGGATTTTGCTTCTTCTGTGTTATTAAGCGTATCGTGACTCTTGGTTGACACCAATTAGGTCGAAAACCATTGGTAGACAGTGGATAGGTCGACACAGCCATTAGGTCGTCATGAACACAGTCAACATGCAAAAAGGTCGACATGTGATTTTCACATTTTTATTTTTTACTTTTTCAAACTTCACAATCCACGTGGACTACGATTGGGGACTGCAACCTAACCGAGTGAAGTGAGCAATGCGAGGGGACGCGGTGCACTAATTGGGGTTCCCGGTCACTTGACGGAGAAAATGACATAAAAAAACCATTACAAACTCATGTCGACCCTTTTTCATGTCGACCTAATGAGTGTCGACCTTGAGTCCCATACCCGTTATGAAGACCCCCAGAAAGCAGCAGTTATAAGTCATACATACAGCGTCCCACACGACCGCCGCCACGCCCAGCTGCCTCCAGTCCTGCTTGATCCGGATGGTGTGGTTGGCGAAGGTGTAAGTGGTGTTGGAATGATGAAACCTCTGCAGACCGCTGAGCACACTATCGTCATACGGCACCAATGCCATTTTAGCATATCCACATCAAGGGTAAGTGACCTAAAACCGTAAAGGACTGGTTATTACCCACGAACGTAACAGCACAAGGCAGCATGGTTCCACCGTCAGCAGGGTGAGGAGAGGGGGGAGTCTGGACCGAGACGGCTGGGAAGGGGGTGAGCTTGTTTGTGGGGTTTAGGCTGTGGTCGGTCGGGTGATGAAACTGTTACCCACAGGGCTCTTACCTTCAGCGTCGGCAACTCGTGCAGGGCAGGGATCCAGCTTCTCCAGTAGGGCCCACGGCTGATTTAAGACTTGTCCTACAGACAAAACACAGACGTTACAAAGTTTTTATTCTCCATCTGCCAGACTCTGTTAATGGGGTTTAGTGCGGATTTAAGCAATCAGCTGGCTTCACATTTACTTTGTTTCCAGCTATTTCACCCAATCCAAACGTCCATACACACACATTACTCTGCACATGGAGAAGTGGAACAGTGATGAAGTCGCCCATAGTAACCAATCCGCTTCTACCTATCATTCTATAGAATGCACATGATAAATGCTACCTCAAAGCTCAGTTGGCAATGTCTCCACTCTTTACACTGCTTCATACATCTCCCCTATAATCACCACGACCAAAGTCCCAAGTGCTGCAATAAGGGCTTTGTGTGCACAAGACGGGGCAAATTCTGGCCTTTGTGCAGCTGCTAACATGTAAACTCAATTTCCAGGGACACTAAAGAGGGGTACACAGATGATTTTTTGAACGACTGCCCGATTTCCAACGGAAGAGAATGGATTATAATATAAGGAATGACGGGATTGGTACTACTGAAGCCGTCCAGAATAAATGTCACGAATTTCCAAACCTTAGACCATTCAGAGAACGGCAGAAAGATGGCTGATAGCTCTTTGGACAAATCCAGTTTTTCCCGTTTTATTCCCGATGTCCTGTGTTACTGCCACGTGATACACTTATTAGTTGTCACATCATTACAGTTGCCCACCAACCTCAGCCCAGTACGTGTCCAGGGAAACAGCTACCACGACTGAGCAATCATGCGGTCTGATCTGTCCGCTCAGATAATCTTTCTAAACAAAAATAAAGACATCCCACGAAAAAACAAAAAAACACCACACTGTAAATGGCTTCCCATATTGGATCACTAACGGACTTACCTGTCATTATAATCCAGGACACCCCTATGCTAATTTGATTACAGTAGACACATGTGCCGCCACTAGAGGGCTCTGTAGTAATAATAGCAATAACACTAATAGGAAAAAAAAAAAGTTATCAGTGTGTTTAAAACTTTAAAAATCAAGTTATTTTTTTATTATAGCATTTGCTATGCTGTCTATATACAACTATGCATTACAAGTCACAATTTTTCTCTGACGTCCTAGTGGATGCTGGGAACTCCGTAAGGACCATGGGGGATAGCGGCTCCGCAGGAGACTGGGCACAACTAAAGAAAGCTTTAGGACTACCTGGTGTGCACTGGCTCCTCCCTCTATGACCCTCCTCCAGACCTCAGTTAGAATTTTGTGCCCGGCTGAGCTGGATGCACACTAGGGGCTCTCCTGAGCTCCTAGAAAAGAAAGTATATTTTAGGTTTTTTATTTTCAGTGAGATCTGCTGGCAACAGACTCACTGCTACGAGGGACTTAGGGGAGAGAAGCGGACCTACCTGCTTGCAGCTAGCTTGGGCTTCTTAGGCTACTGGACACCATTAGCTCCAGAGGGATCGAACACAGGCCCAGCCTCGGTCGTCCGAAGCCGCGCCGCCGTCCCCCTTGCAGAGCCAGAAGCAAGAAGAACGTCCAGGAAATCGGCGGCAGAAGACTCCGGTCTTCATTAAGGTAGCGCACAGCACTGCAGCTGTGCGCCATTGCTCCCTGTGCACACCACATACTCCGGTCACTGATGGGTGCAGGGCGCTGGGGGGGGGGGGGGGGGGGGGGGCGCCCTGGGCAGCAATTAGAGTACCTTAAGAGTGGCAAATCACACATAATATAGCCTAATAAGCTATATATGTGTAAAATACCCCTGCCACATTATGATTATAAGAGCGGGAGAAGTCAGCCGAAAAAGGGGCGGGGCTATCCCTCAGCACACTGGCGCCATTTTCTCTTCACAGTGCAGCTGGAAGACAGCTCCCCAGGCTCTCCCCTGTAGTTTTCAGGCTCACAGGGTTAAAAAGAGAGGGGGGGCACTAAATTTAGGCGCAAATTTGTGTATTATAGCAGCTATAAGGGAAAAATCACTGTGGGTAGTGTGAATCCCTGCATTATATAGCGCTCTGGTGTGTGCTGGCATACTCTCTCTCTGTCTCCCCAAAGGACTTTGTGGGGTCCTGTCCTCAGTCAGAGCATTCCCTGTGTGTGTGTGTGTGTGTGTGTGTGTGTGTGTGTGTGGTGTGTCGGTACGGCTGTGTCGACATGTTTGATGAGGAGGCTTATGTGGAGGCGGAGCAGATGCCGATAAATGTGATGTCACCCCCTGCGGGGTCGACACCTGAGTGGATGGACAGGTGGAAGGAATTACGTGACAGTGTCAACTCCTTACATGAAAGGAGTGACGACATAGCAGATGTGGGACAGCCGGCTTCTCAGCCCGTGCCTGCCCAGGCATCTCAAAAGCCATCAGGGGCCCTAAAACGCCCACTACCTCAGATGGCAGACACAGATGTCGACACGGATACGGACTCCAGTGTCGACGACGATGAGACTACTGTACACTCCAATAGAGCCACCCGTTACATGATTACGGCAATAAAAAATATGTGTTGCACATTTCTGATATTACCCCAGGTACCACAAAAAAGGGTATTATGTTTGGGGAGAAAAAAAAAGCTTCCAGTGGTTTTTCCCCCATCTGATGAACTAAATGTGTGAGGAAGCGTGAGTTTCCCCCGATAAGAAACTGGTAATTTCTAAAAGGTTACTAATGGCGTACCCTTTCCCGCCAGAGGATAGGTCACGTTGGGAGACATCCCCTAGGGTGGATAAAGCGCTTACACGTCTGTCAAAGAAGGTGGCACTACCGTCTCAGCCTGCAGATAGAATGCAGGAGGCTATCCTGAAGTCTGTATATACACACTCAGGCATTATACTGAGACCAGCTATTGCTTCAGCATGAATGTGCAGTGCTGCAGCTGCGTGGTCAGATTCTCTGTACCTTAGACAGGGACACTATATTGATAACCATAGAGCATATTAAAGACGCAGTCTTATACATGAGAGATGCACAGAGGGATAATTGCCGATTGGCATCTAAAATAAACGCAATGTCCATTTCTGCCAGGAACTCGGCAGTGGACAGGTGATGCTGATTCTAAAAAGGCACATGGAAGTTTTGCCTTACAAGGGTGAGGAGTTGTTTGGGGATGGTCTCTCGGACCTCGTTTCCACAGCTACAGCTGGGAAATCAACATTTTGCCCCATGTTCCCTCACAGCCAAAGAAAGCACCGTATTGTCAGGTACAGTCCTTTCGGCCCCAGAAAGGCAAGCGGGTTAAAGGCGCGTCCTTTCTGCCCAGAGGCAGAGGTAGAGGGAAAAAGCTGCAGCATACAGCCAGTTCCCAGGAACAAAAGTCCTCCCCCGCTTCCTCTAAGTCCACCGCATGACGCTGGGGCTCCACAGACTGAGCCAGGTACGGTGGGGGCCCGTCTCAAGAATTTCAGCGACCAGTGGGCTCGCTCACGGGTGGATCCCTGGATTCTACAGGTAGTATCTCAGGGGTACAAGCTGGAATTCGAGACGTCTCCCCCTCGCCGTTTCCTCAAATCTGCCTTGCCGACAGCTCCCTCAGACAGGGAGGCAGTGCTGGAGGCAATTCACAAGCTGTTGTCGCAGCAGGTGATAGTCAAGGTACCCCTTCTTCAAGGGACGGGGTTACTATTCCACAATGTTTGTGGTACCGAAACCGGTGAGACCCATTTTAAATTTGAAATCCTTGAACACTTATATACAAAGGTTCAAGTTCAAAATGGAATCGCTCAGGGCGGTTATTGCAAGCCTGGACGAAGGGGATTACATGGTATCACTGGACATCAAGGATGCGTACCTGCATGTCCCCATTTACCCCCTTCACCAGGAGTACCTCAGATTGTGGTACAGGACTGTCATTACCAATTCCAGACGTTGCCGTTGGTCTGTCCACGGCACCGAGGGTATTTCCCAAGGTAATGGCAGAGATGATGATACTCCTTCGAAGGAAGGGAGTTATAATTATCCCGTACTTGGACGATCTCCTTATAAAGGCGAGGTCCAGGGAACAGTTGTTGATCGGAGTAGCACTAGCTGGGGCAGTGCTACAACAGCACGGCTGGATCCTGAACATTCCGAAGTCGCAGCTGGTTCCTACAACGCGTCTACTGTTCCTGGGGATGGTTCTCGACACAGAACAGAAAAAAGTGTTTCTCCCGGAGGAGAAGGCCAATGAGTTGTCATCTCTAGTCAGAGACCTCCTAAAACCAAAACAGGTATCGGTGCACCATTGCACGCGAGTCCTGGGAAAGATGGTGGCTTCTTACGAAGCAATTCCATTCGGAGGCTTCCATGCAAGGATCTTTCAGTGGGATCTGTTGGACAGGTGGTCCGGATCGCATCTTCAGATGCATCGGCTGATAACCCTGTCTCCAAGGGCCAGGGTGTCGCTGTTGTGATGGCTGCAGAGTGCTCATCTTCCAGAGGGCCGCAGATTCGGCATACAGGACTGGGTCTCCAAGGACAATGGTCAAGTCAGGAGACTTCCCTACACATAAATATTCTGGAACTAAGGGCCATTTGCACTGCCCTAAGTCAGGCAAGACCCTGCTTCAAAACCAGCCGGTGCTGATCTAGTCAGACAACATCACGGCGGTCGCCCATGTAAACCGACAGGGCGGCACAAGAAGCAGGATGGCAATGGCACAAGGATTCTCCGATGGGCGGAAAATCATGTGTTAGCACTGTTCGCAGTGTTCATTCCCGGAGTGGACAACTGGGAAGCAGACTTTCTCAACAGACACGACCTCCACCCGGGAGAGTGGGGACTTCATCCAGAAGTCTTCCAAATGATTGTACACCATTGGGAAGGGCCACAGGTGGACATGATGGCGTCCCGCCTCAACAAAAAGCTAAAATGTTATTGCGCCAGGTCAAGGGACCCTCAGGCAATAGCTGTGGACGCTCTGGTAACACCGTGGGTGTACCAGTCGGTGTATGTGTTCCTTCCTCTGCCTCTCATACCCAAGGTACTGAGAATAATAAGAAGGAGAGGAGTAAGAATTATACTCGTGGTTCCGGATTGGCCAAGAAGATCTTGGTACCCAGAACTTCAAGAAATGATCTCAGAGGACCCATGGCCTCTGCCGCTCAGACAGGACCTGCTGCAGCAGGGGCCCTGTCTGTTCCAAGACTTACCGTGGCTGCGTTTGACGGCATGGCGGTTGAACGCCGTATCCTGAAGGAAAAGGGCATTCCGGAGGAAGTTATCCCTACGCTAATTAAAGCTAGGAAAGAAGTGACCGCAAACCATTATCACCGCATATGGCGAAAATATGTTGCGTGGTGTGAGGCCAGGAAGGCCCCAACGGAGGAATTTCAGCTAGGTCGATTTCTGCACTTCCTACAGTCAGGGGTGACTATGGGCCTAAAATTGGGTTCTATTAAGGTCCAGATTTCGGCTCTATCGATTTTCTTCCAAAAAGAACTGGCTTCACTACCTGAAGTTCAGACATTTGTTAAGGGAGTGCTGCATATTCAGCCCCTTTTGTGCCCCCAGTGGCACCTTGGGATCTCAACGTGGTGTTGGATTTCCTAAAGTCGCATTGGTGAACCACTTAAAACCGTGGAACTAAAATATCTCACGTGGAAAGTGGTCATGCTGTTGGCCTTGGCTTCGGCCAGGTGTGTGTCAGAATTGGCGGCTTTGTCTTGTAAAAGCCCTTATCTGATTTTCCATATGGATAGGGCGGAATTGAGGACTCGTCCCCAATTTCTCCAAAAGGTGGTTTCAGCGTTTCATTTGAACCAGCCTATTGTGGTGCCTGCGGCTACTCGTGACTTGGAGGACTCCAAGTTGCTGGACGTAGTCCGGGCCCTAAAAATCTATGTTTCCAGGACAGCTGGAGTCAGAAAGACTGACTCGCTATTTATCCTGCATGCGCCCAACAAGTTGGGTGCGCCTGCTTCAAAGCAGACTATTGCTCGCTGGATCTGTAGCACGATTCAACTTGCACATTCTGCGGCTGGACTGCCGCATCCTAAATCTGTAAAAGCCCATTATACGAGGAAGATGGGCTCTTCTTGGGCGGCTGCCCTAGGGGTCTCGGCTTTACAACTTTGCCGAGCAGCTACTTGGTCGGGGTCAAACACATTTGCTAAATTCTACAAGTTTGATACCCTGGCTGAGGAGTACCTAGAGTTTGCTCATTCGGTGCTGCAGAGTCATCCGCACTCTCCCGCCCGTTTGGGAGATTTGGTATAATCCCCATGGTCCTTACGGAGTTCCCAGCATCCACTAGGACGTCAGAGAAAATAAGATTTTACTCACCGGTAAATCTATTTCTCGTAGTCCGTAGTGGATGCTGGGCGCCCGTCCCAAGTGCGGATTGTCTGCAATACTTGTATATAGTTATTGTTTAACTAAAGGGTTATTGTTGAGCCATCTGTTGAGAGGCTCAGTTATATTTCATACTGTTAACTGGGTATAGTATCACGAGTTATACGGTGTGATTGGTGTGGCTGGTATGAGTCTTACCCGGGATTCAAAATCCTTTCCTTATTGTGTCAGCTCTTCCGGGCACAGTATCCTAACGGAGGTCTGGAGGAGGGTCATAGAGGGAGGAGCCAGTGCACACCAGGTAGTCCTAAAGCTTTCTTTAGTTGTGCCCAGTCTCCTGCGGAGCCGCTATCCCCCATGGTCCTTACGGAGTTCCCAGCATCCACTACGGACTACGAGAAATAGATTTACCGGTGAGTAAAATCTTATTTTAGAACACCCAGTTTTCCGGTGTTTATAGAAATGTGTACAGCTTAAGGTATCAATACTCCGAAATTCAGGAACGAAAACAAATTAGAGATAAATAAATCACAGAAGCGTTGTAGTCTAAGTGACTGACTGAAAGCAGCCGCCTGTCACAGATATAACCAGCGATCACACTGCGAGAAAGCAATATTGTGGCAGGTTGCTCTGATGTTACCCACACCAGCTGTCCAGGGTGTAAGTGCGCCCATTCCATGATTTGTAGCGCAACGTCGTTCTTTTCCTCCCTGGTAGTTCTGATGTACAGATGTATCCACTGTTATCTTGAGTAGTTTCCTGTGCCTAGTCACAACATAACTTATTTGCATAAACCCTTCAGCTATTGTTCTCAACTGCAATACAATACAGAGAACAATACAGCAGGGGATTAAGTCTGACTGGCCAGTCACAGTTAATCCTATTAACAGTCAAGATAAATGTGGATACATCTGTAGCCTGGGGATGTGTTATGGATCATTCTCTTACTGTAGGATGAATCCATGACCATCTAGGTATAGGTATTGCATGGTGCTGCAAAATGCAGTGTTACCGCTCTCAGTTTAGACCAGGGTACCAATCAGACTGTGCTAGTCACCGGCCGGGTATCCGGCAAAGAGCCCCAGGCCATCACCGGCCGGGGATTCTGCCAAGAGCCCCAGACCAATCACCAGCCGGGGATCCAGCAAAGATCCCCAGACCATCACCGGCTGGGAATACAGCAAAGAGCCCCAGACCATCACCGGCTGGAAATACAGCAAAGAGCCTCAGACCATCACCAGCTGGGAATACAGCAAAGAGCCCCAGACCATCACCGGTTGGGAATACAGCAAAGAGCCCCAAACCATCACCAGCTGGGAATACAGAAAAGAGCCCCAGACCAATCACCAGCTGGGAATACAGAAAAGAGCCCCAGACCAATCACCAGCCGGGAATACAGAAAAGAGCCCCAGACCAATCACCAGCCGGGGATCCAGCAAAGATCCCCAGACCATCACCGGCTGGGAATACAGCAAAGATCCCCAGACCATCACCGGCTGGAAATACAGCAAAGAGCCCCAGGCCATCACCAGCTGGGAATACAGCAAAGATCCCCTGACCATCACCGGCTGGGAATACAGCAAAGATCCCCAGACCATCACCGGCTGGGAATACAGCAAAGATCCCCTGACCATCACCGGCTGGGAATACAGCAAAGAGCCTCAGATAATCACCAGCTGGGAATACAGCAAAGAGCCCCAGGCCATCACCGGCTGGAAATACAGCAAAGAGCCTCAGGCCATCACCAGCTGGGAATACAGCAAAGAGCCTCAGGCTATCACCAGCTGGGAATACAGCAAAGATCCCCTGACCATCACCAGCTGGGAATACAGCAAAGAGCCCCAGACCATCACAGGCTGGGAAATGGGAATACAGCAAAGATCCCCAGATCATCACCAGCTGGGAATACAGCAAAGATCCCCAGATCATCACCAGCTGGGAATACAGCAAAGAGCCTCAGACCATCACCAGCTGGGAATACAGCAAAGATCCCCAGATCATCACCGGCTGGGAATACAGCAAAGAGCCCCAGATCATCACCGGCTGGGAATACAGCAAAGAGCCCCAGATCATCACCGGCTGGGAATACAGCAAAGAGCCCCAGATCATCACCGGCTGGGAATACAGCAAAGAGCCCCAGATCATCACCAGCTGGGAATACAGCAAAGAGCCCCAGATCATCACCAGCTGGGAATACAGCAAAGAGCCCCAGACCATCACCAGCTGGGAATACAGCAAAGATCCCCAGACCATCACCGGCTGGAAATACAGCAAAGAGCCCCAGGCCATCACCGGCTGGGAATACAGCAAAGAGCCTCAGGCCATCACCGGCTGGGAATACAGCAAAGAGCCTCAGGCCATCACCGGCTGGGAATACAGCAAAGAGCCTCAGGCCATCACCGGCTGGGAATACAGCAAGAGCCTCAGACCATCACCAGCTGGGAATACAGCAAAGATCCCCAGACCATCACCAGCTGGGAATACAGCAAAGAGCCTCAGATCATCACCAGCTGGGAATACAGCAAAGATCCCCAGACCATCACCGGCTGGGAATACAGCAAAGATCCCCAGATCATCACCAGCTGGGAATACAGCAAAGAGCCTCAGGCCATCACCGGCTGGGAATACAGCAAAGATCCCCAGATCATCACCAGCTGGGAATACAGCAAAGATCCCCAGACCATCACCAGCTGGGAATACAGCAAAAATCCCCAGATCATCACCGGCTGGGAATACAGCAAAGATCCCCAGATCATCACCGGCTGGGAATACAGCAAAGAGCCCCAGACCATCACCGGCTGGGAATACAGCAAAGAGCCCCAGATCATCACCAGCTGGGAATACAGCAAAGAGCCCCAGATCATCACCAGCTGGGAATACAGCAAAGAGCCTCAGGCCATCACCAGCTGGGAATACAGCAAAGAGCCCCAGGCCATCACCAGCTGGGGATACAGCAAAGAGCCTCAGGCCATCACCGGCTGGGAATACAGCAAAGAGCCTCAGACCATCACCGGCTGGGAATACAGCAAAGAGCCTCAGGCCATCACCGGCTGGGAATACAGCAAAGATCCCCTGACCATCACCGGCTGGGAATACAGCAAAGAGCCCAAGACCATCACCGGCTGGAGATTCAGCAAAGAGCCCCAGACAATCACCGGCTGGGAATTCGGCAAAGAGCCTCAGGACATCACCAGCTGGGAATTCGGCAAAGAGCCTCAGGCCATCACCGGCTGGGAATTCGGCAAAGAGCCCCAGACCATCACCGGCTGGGAATTCGGCAAAGAGCCCCAGGCCATCACCGGCTAGGAATTCGGCAAAGAGCCCCAGACCATCACCGGCTGGGAATACAGCAAAGATCCCCAGACCATCACCGGCTGGGAATTCGGCAAAGATCCCCAGATCATCACCAGCTGGGAATACAGCAAAGAGCCTCAGGCCATCGCCAGCTGGGAATTCGGCAAAGAGCCTCAGGACATCACCAGCTGGGAATTCGGCAAAGAGCCTCAGGCCATCACCGGCTGGGAATTCGGCAAAGAGCCCCAGGCCATCACTGGCTGGGAATTCGGCAAAGAGCCCCAGGCCATCACCGGCTGGGAATTCGGCAAAGAGCCCCAGGCCATCACCAGCTGGAGATTCAGCAAAGAGCCTCAGGCCATCACCAGCTGGAGATTCAGCAAAGAGCCCCAGACCATCATGCTTCCGCTTCCATGTTAGTATCACAGGGTTTATGTCAGAATTCTAAAAGTCGTCAACTGTAAGCCTAAAATTGGGCGGTGTTTTGCTATTACACAACTGCTGAGCAAACGAGGACACAAATATAAAAATCTACTTACAAATAATCATTAGGATATACAAATGCACACATAGAGGGCAGGAAGTATTAACATACATCGCAGCAATGTTGATCGCATATGTACTAACATATGCGATCGATCAACATCTCATTGCGGTGATGGAGGCCCCCGGCGATACCTGTGAGGTGGTCTGGGGGGGGTCTCCGTCACAGCCAAATATGTATCTTATATAACACACTATAAAGAGGTTAAGAAACACAGTACGCTATTGGCGTATGGTATACCGTAAGGGTACGCACGTTGTGTAACAATCGCTTAGCCGTAGTCGAGACGCTCGAGCGTCACGTTCGCTTACGGCCAAGAGATCACAGGCAGGCACGCTATAGGCTGCCGACTAACGTAATGGTATGTTACTAGCGTAGCGGACGCTTGGGACCACGAGGAGATCACAAGCGGCGCTGATGCTCACGATGTTAAACCTTTATAACTAAACCATAAACAATGTATTTATGCAATAAACCTTAGTGCAGTGATAGGGTGTAAATGTAACACAGTGTAACCTTATTAACTGTACGAGCGTCTCCGACGCTCTGAGAATACTTAGAAATATAATAAATACACAGATACCGGTATTAGGTTCTAACACCCTATATGAACGTTCTATTTGCAAAAGAATAATACAATACAAGTCATACACTACCAAAATAACATTGACCACCTAACCAGAAAACTACACATGAAATACAATAGCAGTACAATAATACTTAAGAGAAAGAGAGAGAAAGAAGAGAAGAGAGAGAGAGAGATATGGCTCACAATAACAATAAAGGTAATATGGTTGCGGAGAAACTTACGCTCAAGGGAAACAATCGCATGCGCCTCTGGATATCCAGCTCCCGATTATCAGCAATGAGAACCGTTGAAGAGAATAGAGAGCTGGATCAGGTCGGCTTGTCCTTTTATACCCTACACAAAATACAGTACAATGGTCCCTATATTCTTATTGTTCATTGGACACAGGAATTCCTCTTCGCATTATAACAAAAGGTCATAGGTTGATTCATACAGGTGGGCTGTGACTATTTCCAACTGCTCAGGTGGGTGGGAAACTAGGTTTCCCGCCGCATGGATAATAAAGTGCAAATATAGTAAAAGTCCATAAACTTCTTATGTCCATAACTATTCGCACGAGCGAGTTATCCGCTTCAAACCAACACCGGAATATTGCTAATTAAATACTCTTCCGATGGATACTAAACACCACTGTATAACCCTTGTCTGACCCTTCGTATCAAACAAAGAGGGATCTCTTTGTTCATGAACATGCTACATTAACTAAACTTTCAAATTCTATCAAAGAGACCATGATCTACAAAATACATTATATGGTTAAAATATGTAACGATTGAGTCGCACGCTAGACGCATACAAACTCTACCGTAAATGCGCATACCGTGCGCCTGCGGGTGCACGCAACAGCGAGTATGCGCACGCACGGGAGAGCACATGCACGCGCAGCGAGGACACGCATGAGGTGCAAATATGGCAGTGTGCATAGTGATATTTTTCTGACTTTGACAGTCCACCCTTTGGCAGTCACCAATTACTGCCACTTTCTAAAACATTTCAAAAAGAGAAAAATATATGTCATGTGTAAATACATTTCTATGATTGGGTAGGGGAGGAGAAGGTAGGAAAGGGTATGACCTAGTGAGATAGCAGAAGCATGTGTGTATGAATCCATGTTTGAGGGGTCATGTATCATCGTGCCGTACGTGTTTTAAAATCAAGCTTCGAGGTATTGCGAAGTATACATTTGAATTCCTTCTTATCCCGTATTAAGGGTTTGTGGATGGGCTGTCAAACTTTACCAAGCTCTTTTCGGCTTTTGGTTGCAACAAAATGGGGGAGCACATTTTAGTTGATGATACATGAATGGGGGAATATGTGAGTGCTGATATCTGTGCCTGTATTCCCTATCGACTATGTGTGTCATTACCTGAAGGTTGTAGAGATGAAGATAAAGAACACTTATGGTAAATGCATTGATATTCTATGTGAGCTTAATATACATTTGCCGATTGAGGTCTTGTCTGAAGTCTTGTCTGGAGTACATGTTGACTGTAGTCTCTTTGTGCTTTTGCTAATAAATGTAAGCAAAGCTTTATCAATGTCCATAGACTTACAAAAAAGTGTTGGGCTAGCGTAAAATTAAAAGTACTAGGGATATGGGGGTCTATGGCATAGTCCATCAGTTGTCTGTGTAAAAGGTTGTCAAACTTCTTCTTTAGTCCATCTGTTGTCTGTATACAAGGCTGTCTAAATCTTCTTCCAAGCGGGTCTTTTTACCTTGGAGAAAAACGAGAAACAGGTGAAAGAAACGGACCGTGGAATCACATTTTCATCACAACATTGTCTCTATCGTTGGGTCATAAATCAAATCAGTCGTTGTTATTACAGTATCTTCACTCCTTAAACTCATCACTCGGGCGCTACGTTTACACTTTGTTAAAACCCGAACGCATCTAAATATCAGACCGACTAATATGATGACACCCAGAACACACAAAAGGAATTTCCCTACATCCATGATAATACCTTGGGTCCATTCTCCTAAACCAGAGAACCAATTTCGCGGGTTCAACCATGACACCCAACTGGTCAGTTCATTACCCACAGCGGCCAGGGTGAGATTGTGTTTCCTTCGGAACTCCCATTTTAATTGGAGTATGTCGTCCATCTTTTGGTCTATGACCTCGACCGGGTCCTCGGTGCTGTTTGTGATATACGTGCAGCACTTTATTCCATACTGAGTTGCTAGGGTGACACAATACCCACCCGTCACAGCTGTGAGATAATTGAGAATCATCCTATGCTGAACCAGTTCTGTTTTATAAGCTTGGAGCTCCCTTCCAGTATACCTGAATGTGTCATCATACATTTCAGTGATAGTCTAATAAATTTGCAAGCGCAGATATATATTTATAATTTATCACTCCTCTGGCGGTACGAGTGATATCTAACGCGATTAGGAATTGAATCCCGGTGGATTCACTGATCAGGTCAGAGGCCGGATGCTCTGTTCTCTCTATCAGGTGCCGTTTAACGATGTGCTCGTAATGAGTGTGAGTATAAGGAGCTTGGGCACTGCGGTGAATATCCTTCATTTTAGTGTGGGATACGGTCATTACCTCAGGCAGTACTTTTCCAATATAACATAACCCTTCTGAGTTTGGGGCAAGCCACTTATACGCCTTCCTCCCACATATGAAATATGCATCATCGGGGCGAACATATGGGACGGAGTAGGACATAACCATATTACACATTTTCCATATGAAATTTCCTAGCCCTAATTCTCCCATCTGTCTAATACACGTATCAGTTTGTATGATATGTGCACAGTATCCTGGTGATACCTCTCCAACTCTCATGGTCCTACTTCCTAGGGTATACCTATATCGGAAATATTTTCCACTACCGGCTATGTGGCGTACAAGTTCTGTATCTGTTGGCATTCTATCGGCTCTGTATGAAAAGGTCATGGTTTGGTTATTCCATGACACTTCCCAATTTCCCGGCTTTCGGGGATTGGAAATGTTAAAACATACTAGGGATCTATCCACATGATATTGGTGGAGCTTCAAACTAGGAGGACTGGAGATATTAAACCTCCTGTCCACCGGCCTCCCACCACTTAGCTCAAGTACCTCCCCTATAGTTAAAGGGAAGGGAACTAATCCTGATTTGCTATGGCCTTGAGGTACTTGAGAGCATACCCAACAATCTGTCTGATTTAACACTTTACCCACTAAGGTGTGATAGTCACTCAATGGATGCCGGTCCATGTGGATATTAAAACTAGATTGGCATTTCTTGATACACCCATCCTCAACTACACTGTCACAGAGCCTACAGATACATTTCTCTTCAGCTAACAATCCTTCACAATTTCTTCTGTTGTCAATGCTACCAGATCGTTTTCTGATACTCGCCTTTACTCGGTGGTTATGTTGTTCTTGGAAATCTACGCCTCCATCTCTGTCATCAGAACCCATTCCAGAACCTCTCTCGACCTCCATGGTACTCTCGCCGGAACAGACTGCTCTGGTCAACAGGAAAATCCGGATCACAGTCTCTTGGGGCAAGTCCATCTTATAGGAGGAAATGGAGAAGAATGAGAAAGGGGAAAGAAATAATTGAGGGAGATGGGATGGGAAGTGGAGAAAAACAATAAAAGGGAACAGGGGATCGACAACTGCCTCTGATCTTATTATTTTCAATGCTCAGGTGCCGTCTCAGTCCTCCTGAAACAGACACTCCAGTGATACAACTTCCTCTACCGTCTGTTCTTTATCACGGGACCTCTCTGGATCAGCAACCTTCTTACAATGGGACGAATGGACCCAAGTCTCTCTCTCGGCAACCTTCAATGCTGTCGTGCTAATCAATAAGACTTGGTATGGTCCTTCCCATCTGTCAATAAGGCAACCTGAGCGTAGAAAATTCCGTATCATTACATAATCCCCAGGTTCAATGTCATGACAATTACTATCTGGCAAATCAGGAATCACTAACTTCAGATTGTCATTTTGATTCCTTAGCTGTTTACTCATGTTAACCAGGTATTTTACAGTCACTTCATTGTTACACTTCAAATCATCCTGAGGGTCAATCATAACATGCGGTTGTCGACCAAACAAGATTTCAAAGGGGGACAGATCAAGAGGGGACCTGGGAGTGGTTCTGATGCTGTATAGTACAATGGGTAAAGCTTCTGGCCATGTCAATCCTGTTTCTGCCATAACTTTGCTCAGTTTATTTTTAATAGTGCTGTTCACTCTTTCTACTTTCGCACTCGCCTGGGGGCGGTACGGAGTGTGCAGCTTACTATCAATTCCCATCAACTTACACATTCCTTGAAAGACATCACCTGTAAAATGGGTACCCCTATCACTTTCAATTATTCTAGGGATACCATATCTACACACAAATTTCTGCACAATTTTCTTAGCAGTAAACATAGCGGTATTTGTGGCCGCAGGAAATGCTTCGACCCAATTTGAAAACACATCTATACAAACAAGTACATATTTCAAATTTCGACAAGGGGGTAATTGTATAAAATCAATCTGTATTACCTGAAAAGGGCCGTCTGTAGGTGGGATATGAGATGGTTCTGTTGGTATTGCCTTTCCGATGTTCTTCCTCAAGCAGGTAAGGCATGACATTGCTCTCTTACCTGCATGGGATGAGAATCCTGGGGCGCACCAATATGCTCTTACCAACTTGCACATTCCCTCCTTGCCCAGATGAGTCAGCCCATGTGCTGCTTCAGCCAAACATGGAAGATATGCTCTGGGGGCCACTGGTTTACCCTGTCCATCTGTCCAGAGTCCTGAGGACTCCTGGCCATATCCTTTTGCCTTCCAGACTGCCTTTTCCTGTGTGGAACACAAATTTTGCATCTCACACAACTTCTGTGTGTTGATGGTATTAAAAATACCATCAATTGTGTGGTGTCTGTCTGTCTGGGGGTACCAGCTGCTAACTTAGCAGCTTCGTCTGCTCGGCTGTTACCAAGTGATACTGGGTCCTGGCTATATGTATGTGCTTTACACTTGATAACAGCCACTCTGTCAGGTTCCTGTATCGCTGTTAGAAGTCTTTTGATGTGAGCTGCATGTGCTACCGGTGTACCAGCTGCCGTCATGAAATTTCTGAGGCGCCATAGGGCTCCGAAATCATGGACTACCCCGAAGGCGTATCTAGAATCGGTGTAGATATTGGCTGACTTTCCCTTAGCCAATTCACATGCTCTGGTTAGGGCAACCAGTTCAGCAACCTGGGCTGAGTGAGGTGGGCCTAGCGGTTCTGCTTCTATGGTGCCTTGGTCATCTACGACTGCGTATCCAGTACACAAGTCTCCCGAGTCTGTCTGTCTGTCTGTGACAACTACCGTCAGTGTAGAAAGTAAAATCTACATCTTCCAGTGGGTTGTCACTGATGTCAGGCCTTGCCGTGAAATTTTGGGTCAAATATTCCATACAATCATGTGTGTCATCCCTTGTATTAAATCCTCCTTCCCCACCACTCTCATCCTCCACCCTTTGTGCCTGTCCAGGCACACCTGGGAGATATGTTGCAGGATTTAATGCACTGCATCTCCTTATGGTGATGTTTACGGGGGCCATTAATGCCAATTCCCATCTTGTAAACCGCGCTGATGAGACGTGCCTGGTTTGGGCAGAATTCAGCAAGGCTGACACTGCATGTGGTGTATGAATTGTGAGGTTGTGTCCTAGCACTACATCTTCGCTTTTTGTGACTAGCAATGCTATCGCAGCGACACTTCGCAAGCATGTGGGGAGGGACCGCGCTACCGTATCTAACTGAGCGCTGTAGTATGCTACCGGCCTGCTGGTATCACCGTGCTTTTGAGTTAGGACGCCTGCCGCGCAACCAGCACTTTCTGTTCCGTACAGCTCAAAGGGTTTCCCATAGTCTGGCATACCTAATGCTGGCGCCTGCGTTAGGCACTGTTTAAGTCTCTCAAATGCCATCTCGGATTCGTCTGTATGCGAAATCCGATCAGGTTTGTTTGATGAAACCATCTCCTGCAAAGGTAATGCTAGAATGGAAAACCCTGGGATCCAGTTACGGCAATACCCACACATTCCTAAAAACGTTCTGATCTGTTGCTGGGTTTGTGGCAGAGTCATGTCTCTAATTGCTTGAACTCTATCAGCGGTCAGGTGTCTCAGTCCTTGTGTTAGACAGTGTCCCAGATATTTTACTTTAGGCTGGCATAATTGTAGTTTGTCTTTGGAAACCTTGTGTCCTGTGTCTGAAAGATGAAACAGGAGCTGTTTCGTATCTTTCAGGGATGCTTCCAGTGAATCTGAACACAGTAGTAAATCGTCCACATACTGTATCAATATTGATCCACTCTCTGGTTGGAAAGACTGTAAGCAATCATGCAAAGCCTGTGAAAATATACTTGGACTGTCTATGAAACCTTGTGGTAATCGAGTCCATGTGTATTGGACTCCTCTGTATGTAAATGCAAACAAATATTGGCTGTCAGGATGCAGGGGTACCGAAAAGAAGGCGGAGCAGAGGTCAATAACAGTGAAAAATTTCGCAGTGGGAGGGATCTGCATAAGGATGACAGCTGGATTTGGCACTACGGGGAATTGACTCAACTATTTTGTTAATCCCCCTTAGATCCTGCACTAGCCTGTAACCCCTCCCCCCACTCTTTTTCACAGGGAAGATGGGACTATTGGCAGTGCTGGATGGGATGTTCTTACCAGAATGCCCTGCTGTAGCAAGCGCTCTATTACTGGGTAAACTCCTAACTCCACCTCTGGCTTCAGAGGGTATTGTGGGATTTTTGGAGCTATCCTACCATCTTTTACTTGCACAACTACTGGAGCTACGTTTGCCATTAATCCAGTGTCTTGTCCATCTTTAGTCCACAGTGACTCTGGTATTTGGGATGTCATTTCTTCTACCTGGGATGGATTCCTATTTAATATAACAGTGTGGGACATTAATTTTGATGGGGAGTCTAACATGTCTCACACTGCCTGAGCGTGATTCTCAGGTATGTCTAAGAATACACCTTCAGGAGTGCAATAAATGACGCACCCCATTTTACACAACAAATCTCTTCCCAGGAGATTAGTCGGTGCCGATGCTGCCAGCAAGAAGGAATGCTTGGTATGCAAAGGCCCTATTGTAATCTCTGCTGGTTTGCTAACAGGGTAGTGCTGGACTACTCCCGTTACTCCCATGGCTGGAATTGTCTTACCAGTGGTTCTCATGCCCACTGTCGAATTTATCACTGATTTGGCCGCCCCCGTATCTACAAGGAAATTTAATGATTTACCAGCTACATCAATTGTGACCTCGGGTTCACTTCCAAGGCTTGCAATCAATTTCACTGGCTGCAGATTACAGGTATGGCCACACCCCTATTGGGTATGGTGACCTCCCTGAATCGCGCTGGCAGCAACTACTTGAGAAGGGGGTAAATGGGAACTACCAGAGACTTGCCAGTCTCTTTTTGGGGGATACCTTTTTGTTTCCCCTGCATGTGGCTCATGACTCCGTCTCTGCGGTCCCTGATCCCAATTTCGTGTGTCATGTCGTTGTCTAGGGGGTTGATATGATTTTTGTATGTTTTTCACTTTACAGTCTCGTGCAAAATGTCCCTCTCCATGACAGGAATAACAAGTTACCACATTTGACTTACCCACAGGGTTTGGAGATTTATACAAAGGTTGCCTTGTGGTCAGGGCCTGTATACTTACGGCCATTAACTTATCACTTTGTGACTCCATGTGTCTGGTGATATTGCGATCATGATCAACAGCGGCCTCTCTCAAAGTAGCCACCGACAGACCTCGCCAACATGGTTGCGTGGTCTGTACTCTTGTCTTTAATGCTTCTTTTAAACCATCCATTAACACAGATACTGCTACTTCTCTATGATTTACATTTGTTTTGATGTCTTCAATGCCCGTGTATTTAGCCATTTCTAGTAATGCCCTGTGAAAATAGTCAGCAGCTGTTTCTGACTCCTTTTGTTTAATGGAGAAAATCTTGTTCCATTTGACAACAGCTGGGAAATACTCTTTTAACTGTAAATTTATTCTCTTTACAATGTCTTGGTTGTACACATCCGTAAGGGGTACATCCTCATCTAATTTACAGTCAGCTAAGAATTGTGCTGAGTCGACATTGGAGGGTAAACATGCCCTCAGCAATATCTGCCAGTCTTTGTTATTGGGCTCTACTGTATTCCCTAGGTCTCTAATGTATTTCTGGCTAGCAACTAGATCTTTTCTAGGGTCAGGGAATTCAGACACTATTGCTCTTAATTCCATTCGGGAAAATGGGCAGTGCATGGCAATGTTTCTGACAGGAGTGATTCCTGAAGTGTCAGTTTTCCCATTTGGCACTGCTATTACCCTAACGGGATTAAGTCTACTTACATCGTTCTGAATAGATTCTACAGCTTGTGGTGAAATGGTTTCAGCATAGTGTATGGTGCCGTACTTACCCGTTGATACGACCTCACCTGTCCCTCCGCTAGGGGCTTTTGATACTAATCTCGGGGGTTGGGACGTGCCTACTGCTGTTTCTGATATGGTGGCTGCTAAAGAGAGCGCCGATATTGTTGCCGATTCGTCCTCTTGATCACACTCCTGGGGAAAGTTTAAAACAGGGTACAACTTGCACGGGTTAATACTTGCATTACTCATCTTATTCATATTATCCTTAACATTTATGCAGTTACTAAGTGCCTGTTTATTACACATTAGTGCGTCATTCTCCGCAACCAATTTCTCTCCCGTTATGTAAGGTGGCGGTGGTGCCGTAGCTATCAGTTTCCTGATAGGGTTAGATCCCGCCGCCTGAGCCAATCCTCTCTGTATTTCACCCTCCTGTTGCCATAACTGTAAATAATCATAATGTTTGATCCGCCTCTTTGCTGATTTAATGAGACATATCCTTCTCCTTAGATTTAGTAACACATCTGGGCTAAAGCTGCCTACTCTTGGGAACTTCTCCCCGTCATGTACAGTCATTCTTTCCCATTCATCACATAAAACCTCTGTGTGTGAACCGTATTTTTCACACATTACATACCTTGCCGACCCGATTGGTCGGTTTACTGAATCAACCCGAACCGAGGTTGATCGCCCCCTACCTGAACAACTGGCCCCCATAACTTGCAGGTGTTGCTTTCACTACCTCTGACCTTAATCAGGGTCTTCAGCGAACCCTTACAAAAACCAAGATGTTCAAGATAGGCCGACGGTGGCGGTTTACCGAGTACCCCACTCACTCGCCCACGCCGACCAATACGCCCACACACTGCCTTAGCGCTGGCGTACTCGACCCAGGGCCCCTGCGACCTGAACCGCTATTTACTGGAACATGTGAGGGTGATCCGAAGAGCACTTACTCTTTCCAGTAACTATTGGTTGCTGGATAGTTCCTGAGTGACCAGCGAACCTCCTTTAAAAAAAAAAAAAAAAGTACACAAATCACGTTAGAATGTACAAATAGCGTTTATGACCCCTTTCGTACGCAAATGGTACTGGGTCAAATTACTAACTAATGCACACAATTACGTGCGGTACAATCATTCAGCACATAAGCAACTAATCTTATGTGCGGAGCGACCAGTGGAATCGAAAATTATGACTGCGAATTCCTTCAGCCTGAGCTTCAATGGCCTATATGGGTTTTGCACCAACCCCCTGGGTTGTGCTCTTTTCTATCTATAGCAGACTTCTTAGTCTGCTGTACCTAGACCTCCTGGTCTGTTCTACAGTAGACCTTCTGGTCTGCTATACTCTAATGCTCTTTTTTTAATGTTTAACAAGGGATGCCTCCCTAGCCACCATGCACGTCACTTACATGTATGTACCTCACGAGAACTCGACTTCTTGTGGTTCAACCCAAAAATTGTAAAAACATATATATGCAAACACTCACTCACCACATGTACACTTTACTTTTGTTTCTATTTCTGCGCAGAAATTTCTTTCCTTTAGACCAGATGAGTCGTAAATTTAGAGAAGGATCCATTAGTTTAAATTTCGGATACTAAAATTGACTTGCGCTATTTATCGCGTTGCCACCTTTTCGCCTGTTAAAATAACACTATCGTGTGATTTGTTACGTGGGCGTACCCGGACACTCCGTTGCGTAATATACACTGCGTGCGTCGGCCTTTGGGTTGCGTACGCGAGTCTCAGCCTTTTGTTAGAGACACGTGTACGCAAGGCAGATATCCACCGTAACACAATTAACACGTTTATCAATGTAGGTGATCCTCGATCATCTACCGAGCACCACACAGATCTCTCCTTGTACCTTTAGGTAAAGCTGTGTGCGTGCTTTACAAATTACCCCTTAATGTATTACTTTTACTCTTTAACTACTAATAGCAACAAATCTTTCTTAGCACGTTATCAATTGTAAAATGGCAAACAGGAGAGTGATATGTGAAAATACACGAATGAAAAAGAAATGCAGATATGTGCGTGCGCACGCAAGACAGAAATAAACAGTTTTAAAAGACACTAGCGTATTGTTCTTACCTCCGGTTCCGGATTCCTTCAGCACCCTTTACTAAGCGAAGCAGACGCTTATCCGGTCAGCACGACGAGGAATATGACCTCCCGCCCTTTGCTGATGGATAATGTCTGCTGAAATTACCTAGTGCAGATATGTGAAGGACGGACGAGCCGCCAATTGTTAAAGCCAAATATGTATCTTATATAACACACTATAAAGAGGTTAAGAAACACAGTACGCTATTGGCGTATGGTATACCGTAAGGGTACGCACGTTGTGTAACAATCGCTTAGCCGTAGTCGAGACGCTCGAGCGTCACGTTCGCTTACGGCCAAGAGATCACAGGCAGGCACGCTATAGGCTGCCGACTAACGTAATGGTATGTTACTAGCGTAGCGGACGCTTGGGACCACGAGGAGATCACAAGCGGCGCTGATGCTCACGATGTTAAACCTTTATAACTAAACCATAAACAATGTATTTATGCAATAAACCTTAGTGCAGTGATAGGGTGTAAATGTAACACAGTGTAACCTTATTAACTGTACGAGCGTCTCCGACGCTCTGAGAATACTTAGAAATATAATAAATACACAGATACCGGTATTAGGTTCTAACACCCTATATGAACGTTCTATTTGCAAAAGAATAATACAATACAAGTCATACACTACCAAAATAACATTGACCACCTAACCAGAAAACTACACATGAAATACAATAGCAGTACAATAATACTTAAGAGAAAGAGAGAGAAAGAAGAGAAGAGAGAAGAGAGAAGAGAGAAGAGAGAAGAGAGAAGAGAGAAGAGAGAGAGAGAGAGAGATATGGCTCACAATAACAATAAAGGTAATATGGTTGCGGAGAAACTTACGCTCAAGGGAAACAATCGCATGCGCCTCTGGATATCCAGCTCCCGATTATCAGCAATGAGAACCGTTGAAGAGAATAGAGAGCTGGATCAGGTCGGCTTGTCCTTTTATACCCTACACAAAATACAGTACAATGGTCCCTATATTCTTATTGTTCATTGGACACAGGAATTCCTCTTCGCATTATAACAAAAGGTCATAGGTTGATTCATACAGGTGGGCTGTGACTACTTCCAACTGCTCAGGTGGGTGGGAAACTAGGTTTCCCGCCGCATGGATAATAAAGTGCAAATATAGTAAAAGTCCATAAACTTCTTATGTCCATAACTATTCGCACGAGCGAGTTATCCGCTTCAAACCAACACCGGAATATTGCTAATTAAATACTCTTCCGATGGATACTAAACACCACTGTATAACCCTTGTCTGACCCTTCGTATCAAACAAAGAGGGATCTCTTTGTTCATGAACATGCTACATTAACTAAACTTTCAAATTCTATCAAAGAGACCATAATCTACAAAATACATTATATGGTTAAAATATGTAACGATTGAGTCGCACGCTAGACGCATACAAACTCTACCATAAATGCGCATACCGTGCGCCTGCGGGTGCACGCAACAGCGAGTATGCGCACGCACGGGAGAGCACATGCACGCGCAGCGAGGACACGCATGAGGTGCAAATATGGCAGTGTGCATAGTGATATTTTTCTGACTTTGACAGCTCTCCACATTCCTCCCACACCGGGAAGCAGCAGCAGGCTGTCCCCAGCGCCTCCCCCTTGCAGCTGGATGGACCCCTGGCTGTGTTGGTAGGGGGAGGAGGAGTTTACCTTCCGGGTCCAGGCTTCTGAGAGGAAGGTATACCGGGGGGGTGGGGGGGTCTGTGGCGGAGGTGGCAGGTGATAAGAAGCCCATAGGCTTCTATAGGGTATCGCCATCCAAAGATGGCGACATCCTGGGTGGCGAAAACCCAGCGCCCGGGTCTTAGTACATTTTTCCCTTTGTACATCCTGCCCAGAATGTGTAATAGCTGTATATCGGATGTAGTCATTAGGTCGCCATTAATCCAGTGTCGAGTTATGGTGACATTGTTAAAATGGCAACATTCACAGAATGCGTCACTGCGTCAGCAGTATCAGAATGTCAGCATTAGAGTTAGGCACTAGGTGGAGGGTCAGAGGGAGAATACTCACCGGTACCCGCCGGTCCATCAATAACATTGATGGAACCAACGGTCACATGACTGCCAGACTCGGAAGATGCAGCTGCAGCCGTTGGGAGCAGGTAAGTGGCCGCTGTGCTACCAGAGATATGTGGATATTCTAACATGTCGTCATTTCATCATTGTCTACATGATGGATAGCGACAGTCACCGACATTTTGGCCACATTCCCATTATGAATGATGTTATCGCCCCGCTGCGTATTACAGGTCATGTGACAGCTTTATACAGTGTCACCAGGTTCCTTCCTCTTTCTCTGACAGATGTAACAAGCCGTGATTGTTTCCTCATAAGCCTGTGTATGACAGACAGATAATCTCATTTCTTCACACCGATGATTCAGAAGCCACAAATATTTTTCCCTATAGCAACAACTTTTTATCCACAAGCCGCGCTGTGCAGGTGCCCCGCCCGACACCCAAACACCAGCGCCTCCAGCAGGAAATAAGAGGGCGCTATAGCTGGGAGAAGGGTGTTTAGAACAACTTCCCTTATTACAGAACAGATCGTATTTGCTTTAACATTGCAAAGGTCACAATTCTGCAGAACCGTTCCCATTATACGTCCAACCCTCTCTAATAAGGTGTCAATCAGGCACTGGACGAGACGGACGGTCTTACAATAATTGCTATGGTCTACATCATTTCCTTAAGCGGCAAAGGTCCCAGGAGTCAGCGGCCGTGTAGTTTGGGGATAAATGTCATGAAATGACAACAATCTCTTGTTGTGTAACTTACCATTTCCTGCCCCAGTGGAGCTTGCAATCTATGGGCATAATTCAGACCTGATCGCAACAGCAAAACTTTCTTAATGGGTAAAACCATGTGCACTGCAGGTGGGGCAGATGTAACATGTGCAGAGAGAGTTAGATTTGTTTGGGTTATATTGTTCCTGTGCAGGGTAAATACTGGCTGCTTTATTTTTACACTGCAATTTAGATTTCAGTTTGCACACACCCCACCCAAATCTAACTCTCTCTGCACATGTTACATCTGCCCCACCTGCAGTGCACATGGTTTCGCCCAGTTGTGCACTTTTTTTGGCCCACAAACAAACCCAAATAAGGCCCACAGTGTAAAGCTGTAACTGGTCACCCTACCTGTGTCCGCCCCGCTGTCTGGCACTGCCTCACTGGACTTTACGGAGCCAAGCTCTCTGGAGCAGAGGGGCAATAGCTTCAGTGATAGATGCAAATAACAAGTCCTATTATGGTATGGATCATAAATCGCCTTATTTCAAGTCTTGCACAAGCCCGACTGCCGACATCGCAGCTACGAGCAAATCTGAGTCATACGTATCTCAGTCGTTTCTCACCAATGGCTGAATGGGTGTTACTGATGGCAGCTGGGCAATCACACGCAAGAACACGTCACAGGAGCCCATTATAAAGTGGCACACCCCATTTTCAGTGGCAGTGCCTATAATGATGACGGCTGGCTCGGAGGTGGAGGTCTGGGGCGGTGCAATTGCAGTGGTGCGTGCGGAATACAGGTGAAAAGTCGCAAAAGACTCACAAAAGCCATGGGGGCATCCGGAATTGCGGTCTCATTGCATGTAATAAGGCGTCAGATTTCATATTGGATCAAACTTTATTATAGAATTGGGCGTCTTTAATGCAAGTCGGCAGCTTAGGTTATAAGACAGACATGTATAAGAATACAGCACTGTGCAGCAATGTATTCTGTGTGATGAGACACAGCTAGGTTCTGATAATAAAGCAACGATGAGACTGCACTAACTTGCTGTAATGCAGCGCCCTATAACATGAGATCTGTTACTGTATATATGATGGTTGGAGCTGAATGCACTGTACATTCTCATATAAATATCAGCAGCAGCGCACTGGCTGGGAGCCATTTGCTCGCCGTCGCTGGCAGCTGCGACGTACGCCATATGTCTCAGTTGCAGATACGGCCCGAGGAGACGACAGCTGCACGACGGCAAAATATTCCCTTATCCGTTTGTTGTTTTCCTTTACAGAACGGCGTTTATTATTTGCCATCACACAGCGATACAGTATATTACATACATCCTCTATAGCCAAGCTGTATACAGTAATCAGGTGTTGGTAAACAAACTATATCACGTAGCAAATTATGCACAATACATCTGACAAAGGACTTTTGTTTTTTTAGAGACACTGAATAAAAACTGAAGCAGATAGTATTTGTTTTATTACATATATTTTGTAGAGATGTATGCCGAGTGCCGACCCCCGTACTTTGTTTTGGTTCTAGGCTGGCTGAACCGAGCAGCGGCACAAACACGCCCGTTATTTCTGGTTAAAGAAGTGTTGCAAATTAGTAATGTATTAGCAATAACCAATCAAACCAACTCACCAGTACCTTCATCAGAAACAAAACACAGACATTTACTAATGCCCCCTACACATAAGGCGACCCGCCCGCCGAGCTGCCTGACGGCCGATACGGCAGACCCGGTGGCAGGGAGAGGGGTGAAGTTTCTTCACTCACCCCGTCACCCGGCTCCACAGCACTGCATGCTAATATGGACGAGATTGTCCATATTGACCTGCATGCATAAGCGACCCGGCACCAACGATGAACTAGCGCAGGGACGCGTATCGTCCATTTTTGGTGCCACCACACTGAGCGAAATGAACGAGTTCACGTTCATATCGTTCAGTGTTATGGCCTAATGTGTAGGGCCAATAAGAATCATGTGTAGAATATCATTACTCTACAGTAGTAGTACTAGTAACAAACAGTAAAGAAAAACCCCCGAAACCATGTGTAAAATTGCAACGGCGGACGTGGATGCCACCTGCGCGGGAAGTGGTTACAATACAGACTTCAGAATACCAACAGGCGGTGAAATGCCGCCACCGGGATACCGGCGACACAGGCTATAATAACTTTATGGGTGTCCACGACACCTGCAGCGGGCGCAGCCAGCCACTGTGCCTGCAACGCGGTGAGCCTAGCGAGCCCGCAAGAAGCTTTCTAGCTCTCGCCCCACTGTCGTTATTCTGGCAGATGGGATCACGTTGTGGGGATCATGACAGCCGACATCCCATCCGCTGGGGAATCGTATGTATTCCCCCTACACAAGAGCACATGCCCCCAGCACATGCCTACTCTCAGTGCCCAGTCTGTACCTCCCTCCTGGGGGCCCTGGACCACTGATGACTGGCACTCTGTGCCCATGTAGAGCCCCGATCAGTTCCCCAAATCTCACCAACCATAAAAATAAGAATTTACTCACCGGTAATTCTATTTCTCGTAGTCCGTAGTGGATGCTGGGAACTCCGAAAGGACCATGGGGAATAGCGGGCTCCGAAGGAGGCTGGGCACTCTAGAAAGATTTAGGACTACCTGGTGTGCACTGGCTCCTCCCACTATGACCCTCCTCCAAGCCTCAGTTAGGACACTGTGCCCGGACGAGCGTACACAATAAGGAAGGATTTTGAATCCCGGGTAAGACTCATACCAGCCACACCAATCACACCGTACAACTCGTGATATGAATCCCAGTTAACAGTATGAAACAACTGAGCCTCTCAACAGATGGCTCAACAATAACCCGATTTAGTTAACAATAACTATGTACAAGTATTGCAGATAAACCGCACTTGGGATGGGCGCCCAGCATCCACTACGGACTACGAGAAATAGAATTACCGGTGAGTAAATTCTTATTTTCTCTAACGTCCTAGTGGACGCTGGGAACTCCGAAAGGACCATGGGGATTATACCAAAGCTCCCAAACGGGCGGGAGAGTGCGGATGACTCTGCAGCACCGAATGAGAGAACTCCAGGTCCTCCTCAGCCAGGGTATCAAATTTGTAGAATTTTGCAAACGTGTTTGCCCCTGACCAAGTAGCTGCTCGGCAAAGTTGTAAAGCCGAGACCCCTCGGGCAGCCGCCCAAGATGAGCCCACCTTCCTAGTGGAATGGGCATTTACAGATTTTGGCTGTGGCAGGCCTGCCACAGAATGAGCAAGTTGAATTGTACTACAAATCCAGCGAGCAATAGTCTGCTTAGAAGCAGGAGCACCCAGCTTGTTGGGTGCATACAGCATAAACAGCGAGTCAGATTTTCTGACTCCAGCCGTCCTGGAAGCATATTTTCAGGGCCCTGACAACGTCTAGCAACTTGGAGTCCTCCAAGTCCCTAGTAGCCGCAGGCACCACAATAGGCTGGTTCAGGTGAAACGCTGACACCACCTTTGGGAGAAATTGGGGACGAGTCCTCAATTCTGCCCTATCCATATGGAAAATCAGATAAGGGCTTTTACATGATAAAGCCGCCAATTCTGACACACGCCTGGCTGAAGCCAAAGCCAATAACATGACCACTTTCCACGTGAGATATTTCAGATCCACGGTCTTTAGTGGCTCAAACCAATGTGATTTTAAGAAACTCAACATCACGTTGAGATCCCAAGGTGCCACAGGAGGCACAAATGGGGGCTGAATATGCAGCACTCCTTTCACAAATGTCTGAACTTCAGGTACTGAAGCTAGTTCTTTTTGAAAGAAAATCGACAGAGCCGAGATCTGTACTTTAATGGAGCCTAGTTTTAGGCCCATATTAACTCCTGCTTGCAGGAAATGCAGAAATCGACCTAGTTGAAATTCCTCTGTTGGGGCCTTTTCGGCCTCACACCATGCAACATACTTCCGCCATATGCGGTGATAATGATTTGCTGTAACCTCTTTTCTAGCTTTAATAAGCGTAGGAATGACTTCCTCCGGAATGCCCTTTTCCTTCAGGATCCGGCGTTCAACCGCCATGCCGTCAAACGCAGCCGCGGTAAGTCTTGGAACAGACAGGGACCCTGCTGTAGCAGGTCTTGTCTGAGCGGCAGAGACCACGGGTCCTCTGAGATCATCTCTTGAAGTTCCGGGTACCACGCTCTTCTTGGCCAATCCGGAACCACGAGAATTGTGTTTACACCTCGCTTTCTTATTATTCTCAATACCTTTGGTATGAGAGGTAGAGGAGGGAACACATAAACTGACTGGTACACCCACGGTGTCACTAGAGCGTCCACAGCTATCGCCTGAGGGTCTCTTGACCTGGCGCAATACCTCTCTAGTTTTTTGTTTATGCGGGACGCCATCATGTCCACCTGTGGACGACCCCACTGATTTACAATCATTTGGAAGACTTCTGGATGAAGTCCCCACTCTCCCGGGTGGAGGTCGTGCCTGCTGAGAAAGTCTGCTTCCCAGTTGTCCACTCCCGGGATGAACACTGCTGACAGTGCTAGTACATGATTTTCCGCCCATCGGAGAATCCTTGTGGCTTCTGCCATTGCCATCCTGCTTCTTGTGCCGCCCTGTCGATTCACATGGGCGACTGCCGTGATGTTGTCTGACTGGATCAGCACCGGCTGGTGTAGGAGCAGGGATTTTGTTTGACTTAGGGCATTGTAAATGGCCCTTAGTTCCAGAATATTTATGTGAAGGGAAGTCTCCTGACTCGACCATAGTCCTTGGAAGTTTCTTCCCTTTGTGACTGCCCCCCAGCCTCGTAGGCTGGCATCCGTGGTCACCAGGACCCAGTCCTGTATGCCGAATCTGCGGCCCTCCAAAAGAGGAGCACTCTGCAGCCACCACAGAAGAGACACCCTGGTTCTTGGGGACAGGGTTATCAAGTGATGCATCTGAAGATGCGATCCGGACCACTTGTCCAACAGGTCCCACTGAAAAATCCTGGCATGGAACCTGCCGAATGGAATTGCTTCGTAAGAAGCTACCATCTTTCCCAGGACCCGCGTGCAGTGATGCACCGATACCTGTTTTGGTTTTAGGAGGTCTCTGACTAGAGAAGACAACTCCCTGGCTTTCTCCTCCGGGAGAAACTTTTTTCTGGACTGTGTCCAGAATCATTCCCAGGAACATTAGACGTGTCGTCGGGACCAGCTGTGACTTTGGGATATTCAGAATCCAGCCGTGCTGGCGCAGCACTTCCTGAGATAGTGCTACTCCCACTAACAACTGTTCCTTGGATCGTGCCTTTATTAGGAGATCGTCCAAGTATGGGATAATTAAAACTCCCTTTTTTCGAAGGAGTATCATCATTTCCGCCATAACCTTGGTAAATACCCTCGGTGCCGTGGAGAGTCCAAACGGCAGCGTCTGGAATTGGTAATGGCAATCCTGTACCACAAATCTGAGGTACTCCTGGTGAGGATGGTAAATGGGGACATGCAGGTAAGCATCCTTGATGTCCAGGGATACCATGTAATCCCCCTCCTCCAGGCTTGCAATAACCGCCCTGAGCGATTCCATCTTGAACTTGAATTTTTTTTATGTATGTGTTCAAGGATTTCAAATTTAAAATAAGAATTTACTTACCGATAATTCTATTTCTCATAGTCCGTAGTGGATGCTGGGGACTCCGTAAGGACCATGGGGAATAGCGGCTCCGCAGGAGACTGGGCACAAAAGTAAAGCTTTAGGAATACCTGGTGTGCACTGGCTCCTCCCCCTATGACCCTCCTCCAAGCCTCAGTTAGGATACTGTGCCCGGACGAGCATACACAATAAGGAAGGATATTGAATCCCGGGTAAGACTCATACCAGCCACACCAATCACACCGTACAACCTGTGATCTGAACCCAGTTAACAGCATGATAACAGAGGAGCCTCTGAAAAGATGGCTCACAACAATAATAACCCGATTTTTGTAACAATAACTATGTACAAGTATTGCAGACAATCCGCACTTGGGATGGGCGCCCAGCATCCACTACGGACTATGAGAAATAGAATTATCGGTAAGTAAATTCTTATTTTCTCTAACGTCCTAAGTGAATGCTGGGGACTCCGTAAGGACCATGGGGATTATACCAAAGCTCCCAAACGGGCGGGAGAGTGCGGATGACTCTGCAGCACCGAATGAGAGAACTCCAGGTCCTCCTCAGCCAGGGTATCAAATTTGTAGAATTTAGCAAACGTGTTTGCCCCTGACCAAGTAGCTGCTCGGCAAAGTTGTAAAGCCGAAACCCCTCGGGCAGCCGCCCAAGATGAGCCCACCTTCCTTGTGGAATGGGCATTTACAGATTTTGGCTGTGGCAGGCCTGCCACAGAATGTGCAAGCTGAATTGTACTACAAATCCAGCGAGCAATAGTCTGCTTAGAAGCAGGAGCACCCAGCTTGTTGGGTGCATACAGGATAAATAGCGAGTCAGATTTTCTGACTCCAGCCGTCCTGGAAACATATATTTTCAGGGCCCTGACTACGTCCAGCAACTTGGAGTCCTCCAAGTCCCTAGTAGCCGCAGGCACCACAATAGGCTGGTTCAAGTGAAATGCTGAAACCACCTTAGGGAGAAATTGAGGACGAGTCCTCAATTCTGCCCTGTCCGTATGAAAAATTAGGTAAGGGCTTTTATAGGATAAAGCCGCCAATTCTGAGACACGCCTGGCTGAAGCCAGGGCTAACAGCATTACCACCTTCCATGTGAGATATTTTAAGTCCACAGTGGAAAGTGGTTCAAACCAATGTGATTTTAGGAATCCCAAAACTACATTTAGATCCCAAGGTGCCACTGGAGGCACAAAAGGAGGTTGTATATGCAGTACCCCCTTGACAAACGTCTGTACTTCAGGAACTGAAGCCAGTTCTTTTTGGAAGAAAATCGACAGGGCCGAAATCTGAACCTTAATGGACCCTAATTTTAGGCCCATAGACAGTCCTGTTTGTAGGAAATGCAGGAAACGACCCAGTTGAAATTCCTCTGTAGAGGCCTTCCTGGCCTCGCACCACGCAACATATTTACGCCAAATACGGTGATAATGTTGTACGGTTACATCCTTCCTGGCTTTGATCAGGGTAGGGATGACTTCATCCGGAATGCCTTTTTCCTTCAGGATCCGGCGTTCAACCGCCATGCCGTCAAACGCAGCCGCGGTAAGTCTTGGAAGAGACAGGGTCCCTGCTGGAGCAGGTCCTTTCTTAGAGGTAGAGGCCACGTGTCCTCTGTGAGCATCTCTTGAAGTTCCGGGTACCAAGTCCTTCTTGGCCAATCCGGAGCCACGAGTATAGTCCTTACTCCTCTCCTTCTTATGATCCTCAGTACCTTGGGTATGAGAGGCAGAGGAGGGAACACATACACTGACTGGTACACCCATGGTGTTACCAGAGCGTCCACAGCTATTGCCTGAGGGTCCCTTGACCTGGCGCAATATCTGTCTAGTTTTTTGTTGAGGCGGGACGCCATCATGCCCACCTTTGGTTTTTCCCAACGGTTCACAATCATGTGGAAGACTTCTGGGTGAAGTCCCCACTCCCCCGGGTGGCGGTCGTGTCTGCTGAGGAAGTCTGCTTCCCAGTTGTCCACACCCGGAATGAACACTGCTGACAGTGCTATCACATGATTTTCTGCCCAGCGAAGAATCCTTGCAACTTCTGTCATTGCCCTCCTGCTTCTTGTGCCGCCCTGTCTGTTTACGTGGGCGACTGCCGTGATGTTGTCCGACTGGATCAGCACCGGCTGACCTTGAAGCAGAGGTCTTGCTAGGCTCAGAGCATTGTAGATGGCTCTTAGCTCCAGGATATTTATGTGAAGTGATGTCTCCAGGCTTGACCACAAGCCCTGGAAATTTCTTCCCTGTGTGACTGCTCCCCAGCCTCTCAGGCTGGCATCCGTGGTCACCAGGACCCAGTCCTGAATGCCGAATCTGCGGCCCTCTAGAAGATGAGCACTCTGCAACCACCACAGGAGAGACACCCTTGTCCTTGGAGACAGGGTTATCCGCTGATGCATCTGAAGATGCGATCCGGACCATTTGTCCAGCAGATCCCACTGAAAAGTTCTTGCGTGGAATCTGCCGAATGGAATCGCTTCGTAAGAAGCCAACATTTTTCCCAGGACCCTTGTGCATTGATGCACTGACACTTGGCCTGGTTTTAGGAGGTTCCTGACTAGCTCGGATAACTCCCTGGCTTTCTCCTCCGGGAGAAACACCTTTTTCTGGACTGTGTCCAGAATCATCCCTAGGAACAGCAGACGTGTCGTCGGAATCAGCTGCGATTTTGGAATATTTAGAATCCACCCGTGCTGTCGTAGCACTACTTGAGATAGTGCTACTCCGACCTCCAACTGTTCCCTGGACCTTGCCCTTATCAGGAGATCGTCCAAGTAAGGGATAATTAAGACGCCTTTTCTTCGAAGAAGAATCATCATTTCGGCCATTACCTTGGTAAAGACCCGGGGTGCCGTGGACAATCCAAACGGCAGCGTCTGAAACTGATAGTGACAGTTCTGTACCACAAACCTGAGGTACCCCTGGTGAGAAGGGCAAATTGGGACATGGAGGTAAGCATCCTTGATGTCCAGAGACACCATATAGTCCCCTTCTTCCAGGTTCGCTATCACTGCTCTGAGTGACTCCATCTTGAATTTGAACCTTTGTATGTAAGTGTTCAAGGATTTCAGATTTAAAATAGGTCTCACCGAGCCGTCCGGCTTCGGTACCACAAACAGCGTGGAATAATACCCCTTTCCCTGTTGTAGGAGGGGTACCTTGATTATCACCTGCTGGGAATACAGCTTGTGAATGGCTTCCAATACTGCCTCCCTGTCGGAGGGAGACGTTGGTAAAGCAGACTTCAGGAACCGGCGAGGGGGAGACATCTCGAATTCCAATTTGTACCCCTGAGATACTACCTGCAGGATCCAGGGGTCCACTTGCGAGTGAGCCCACTGCGCGCTGAAATTCTTGAGACGACCCCCCACCGTACCTGAGTCCGCTTGTAAGGCCCCAGCGTCATGCTGAGGACTTGGCAGAAGCGGGGGAGGGCTTCTGTTCCTGGGAAGAGGCTGCCTGCTGCAGTCTTTTTCCCCTTCCTCTGCCCCGGGGCAGATATGAGTGGCCTTTTGCCCGCTTGCCCTTATGGGGACGTAAGGATTGAGCCTGAAAAGACGGTGTTTTTTTCTGCTGAGAGGTGACCTGGGGTAAAAAGGTGGATTTCCCAGCCGTTGCCGTGGCCACCAGGTCCGATAGACCGACCCCAAATAACTCCTCCCCTTTATACGGCAATACTTCCATATGCCGTTTGGAATCCGCATCACCTGACCACTGTCGCGTCCATAACCCTCTTCTGGCAGAAATGGACAGCGCACTTACTCTTGATGCCAGAGTGCAAATATCCCTCTGTGCATCTCGCATATATAGAAATGCATCCTTTAAATGCTCTATAGTCAATAATATACTGTCCCTGTCCAGGGTATCAATATTTTCAGTCAGGGAATCCGACCAAGCCACCCCAGCACTGCACATCCAGGCTGAGGCGATTGCTGGTCTCAGTATAACACCAGTATGTGTGTATATACTTTTTAGGATTGTCGACCATCTGAGGTAACGGGCGCTTTAGAGCCCCTGACGGTGTTTGAGACGCCTGGACAGGTATTAACTGTTTTTCCGGCTGTCTCATGTCGTCAACAGTCTTTTGTAAAGTGCTGACGCTATCACGTAATTCCTTCCATACGACCATCCAGTCAGGTGTCGACTCCCTAGGGGGTGACATCACTATTACAGGCAATTGCTCCGCCTCCATACCATTTTCCTCCTCATACATGTCGACACAACGTACCGACACACAGCACACACACAGGGAATGCTCCGATAGAGGACAGGACCCCACTAGCCCTTTGGGGAGACAGAGGGAGAGTTTGCCAGCACACACCAGAGCGCTATATATATACAGGGATAACCTTATATAAGTGTTTTTCCCTTATATAGCTGCTGTATTATTAATCTGACAAATTTAGTGCCCCCCCCCTCTCTTGTTTTACCCTGTTTCTGTAGTGCAGGACTGCAGGGGAGAGTCAGGGAGCTTCCCTCCAACGGAGCTGTGAGGGAAAATGGCGCTTGTGTGCTAAGGAGATAGGCTCCGCCCCCTTCTCGGCGGCCTTTCTCCCGCTTTTTTAAGGAAAAACTGGCAGGGGTTAAATGCATCCATATAGCCCAGGAGCTATATGTGATGTATTTTTAGCCATCTAAGGTGTTTTTATTGCGTCTCAGGGCGCCCCCCCCCCAGCGCCCTGCACCCTCAGTGACCGGAGTGTGAAGTGTGCTGAGAGCAATGGCGCACAGCTGCGGTGCTGTGCGCTACCTTATTGAAGACAGGACGTCTTCTGCCGCCGATTTCCCTGACCTCTTCAGTCATCTGCCTCTGTAAGGGGGCCGGCGGCGCGGCTCTGGGACCCATCCATGGCTGGGCCTGTGATCGTCCCTCTGGAGCTAATGTCCAGTAGCCTAAGAAGCCCAATTCACTCTGCATGCAGGTGAGTTCGCTAGTCCCTCGGTGCAGTGAGCCTGTTGCCAGCAGGTCTCACTGAAAATAAAAAACCTAAAATTAAACTTTTCACTAAGCAGCTAAGGAGAGCCACCTAGTGTGCACCCTTCTCGTTCGGGCACAAAAATCTAACTGAGGCTTGGAGGAGGGTCATAGGGGGAGGAGCCAGTGCACACCAGGTAGTCCTAAAGCTTTTACTTTTGTGCCCAGTCTCCTGCGGAGCCGCTATTCCCCATGGTCCTTACGGAGTCCCCAGCATTCACTTAGGACGTTAGAGAAAATGGGTCTCACCGAACCGTCCGGTTTCGGCACCACAAATAGTGTGGAATAGTAACCCCGGCCTTGTTGAAGTAGGGGTACCTTGATTATCACCTGCTGGGAATACAGCTTGTGAATCGCTGCTAGCACCGCCTCCCTGTCTGAGGGAGCAATCGGCAAGGCAGATTTTAGGAACCGGTGGGGTGGAGCCCGCTCGAATTCTAGCTTGTACCCCTGAGATACTATTTGAAGGATCCAGGGATCCACCTGTGAGCGAGCCCACTGATCGCTGAAATTCATGAGGCGGGCCCCCACCGTACCTGGCTCCGCCTGTGGAGCCCCACCGTCATGCGGCGGACTTGGAAGAGGAAGCGGGGGAGGACTTTTGCTCCTGGGAACCTGCTGTTTTCCTAGCAGAGATGGACAATGCACTTATTTTAGATGCCAGCCGGCAGACTTCCCTCTGTGCATCTCTCATATATAAGACTGAGTCTTTGATATGATCAATTGTTAGCAGAATCAGTTTATCCGACCACGCAGCGGCAGGACTGCACATCCATGCTGACGCAATAGCTGGTCTAAGTATAATGCCTGAGTGTGTATATACAGACTTCAGGATCGCCTCCTGCTTTCTATCAGCAGGTTCCTTAAGGGCGGCCGTATCCTGAGACGGTAGTGCCACCTTTTTAGACAAACGTGTGAGCGCTTTATCCACTCTAGGAGGTGTTTCCCAACGTAACCTATCCTCTGGCGGGAAAGGGAACGCCATTAGTACCTTCTTAGGAATTACCAATTTCTTATCAGGGGAAGCCCACGCTTCTTCACACACTTCATTTAATTCATCTGACGGGGGAAAAACTACAGGTAGTTTTTTCTCCCCAAACATAATACCCTTTTTTGTGGTACCTGGATGTAAATCAGAGATATTTAACACCTCTTTCATTGCCTCAATCATGCAGTGAATGGCCTTAATGGGCATTAAATTTGACTCCTCGTCGTCGACACTGGTGTCAGTATCCGTGTCGACATCTACTTGTGCCATCTGAGATAGCGGGCGTTTCAGAGCCCCTGATTACTTTTGAGACACCTGGACAGGCACGAGCTGAGAACTCGGCTGTCCCGCAGTCGGCATGTCGTCAAATTTCTTATGTAATGAGTCTATACGTGCACTCATTTCTTTCCATAAGCACCTCCACTCAGGTGTCTGCCCCCAGCGCCCTGCACCCTCAGTGACCGGAGTGTGAAGTGTGAGAGGAGCAATGGCGCACAGCTGCAGTGCTGTGCGCTACCTTGGTGAAGACTGATGTCTTCATGCCGCCGATTTTCCGGACCATCTTCTTGCTTCTGGCTCTGTAAGGGGGACGGCGGCGCGGCTCCGGGACCGAACATCAAGGCTGGGCCTGCGGTCGATCCCTCTGGAGCTAATGGTGTCCAGTAGCCTAAGAAGCCCAATCCGGCTGCAAGCAGGCGAGTTCGCTTCTTCTCCCCTTAGTCCCTCGCTGCAGTGAGCCTGTTGCCAGCAGGTCTCACTGAAAATAATAAACCTAAGACTATCTTTCTTCTAAGAGCTCAGGAGAGCCCCTAGTGTGCATCCAACCTCGGCCGGGCACAAAATCTAACTGAGGCTTGGAGGAGGGTCATAGTGGGAGGAGCCAGTGCACACCAGGTAGTCCTAAATCTTTCTAGAGTGCGCAGCCTCCTTCGGAGCCCACTATTCCCCATGGTCCTTTCGGAGTTCCCAGCATCCACTAGGACGTTAGAGAAAACAGTGTTCCATACCTGCGGGTCGGATACAGTGGGGTACAGTGAGGAATACTTTGGGACACACCATTAAATATTGAGCGGGTTACAGTGTGGGACACAGTGCAGGACACACAGACAGTGTAGGGGACACACTGCGGGTCGGATACAGTGTAGGTCGGACACACACTGCGGGTCGGATACAGTGTAGGTCGGACACACACTGCGGGTCGGATACAGTGTAGGTCGGACACACACTGCGGGTCGGATACAGTGTAGGTCGGACACACACTGCGGGTCAGATACAGTGTAGGTCGGACACACACTGCGGGTCAGATACAGTGTAGGTCGGACACACACTGCGGGTCAGATACAGTGTAGGTCGGACACACACTGCGGGTCAGATACAGTGTAGGTCGGACACACACTGCGGGTCAGATACAGTGTAGGTCGGACACACACTGCGGGTCAGATACAGTGTAGGTCGGACACACACTGCGGGTCAGATACAGTGTAGGTCGGACACACACTGCGGGTCAGATACAGTGTAGGTCGGACACACACTGCGGGTCAGATACAGTGTAGGTCGGACACACACTGCGGGTCAGATACAGTGTAGGTCGGACACACACTGCGGGTCAGATACAGTGTAGGTCGGACACACACTGCGGGTCAGATACAGTGTAGGTCGGACACACACTGCGGGTCAGATACAGTGTAGGTCGGACACACACTGCGGGTCAGATACAGTGTAGGTCGGACACACACTGCGGGTCAGATACAGTGTAGGTCGGACACACACTGCGGGTCAGATACAGTGTAGGTCGGACACACACTGCGGGTCAGATACAGTGTAGGTCGGACACACACTGCGGGTCAGATACAGTGTAGGTCGGACACACACTGCGGGTCAGATACAGTGTAGGTCGGACACACACTGCGGGTCAGATACAGTGTAGGTCGGACACACACTGCGGGTCAGATACAGTGTAGGTCGGACACACACTGCGGGTCAGATACAGTGTAGGTCGGACACACACTGCGGGTCAGATACAGTGTAGGTCGGACACACACTGCGGGTCAGATACAGTGTAGGTCGGACACACACTGCGGGTCAGATACAGTGTAGGTCGGACACACACTGCGGGTCAGATACAGTGTAGGTCGGACACACACTGCGGGTCAGATACAGTGTAGGTCGGACACACACTGCGGGTCAGATACAGTGTAGGTCGGACACACACTGCGGGTCAGATACAGTGTAGGTCGGACACACACTGCGGGTCAGATACAGTGTAGGTCGGACACACACTGCGGGTCAGATACAGTGTAGGTCGGACACACACTGCGGGTCAGATACAGTGTAGGTCGGACACACACTGCGGGTCAGATACAGTGTAGGTCGGACACACACTGCGGGTCAGATACAGTGTAGGTCGGACACACACTGCGGGTCAGATACAGTGTAGGTCGGACACACTGCGGGTCAGATACAGTGTAGGTCGGACACACACTGCGGGTCAGATACAGTGTAGGTCGGACACACACTGCGGGTCAGATACAGTGTAGGTCGGACACACACTGCGGGTCAGATACAGTGTAGGTCGGACACACACTGCGGGTCAGATACAGTGTAGGTCGGACACACACTGCGGGTCAGATACAGTGTAGGTCGGACACACACTGCGGGTCAGATACAGTGTAGGTCGGACACACACTGCGGGTCAGATACAGTGTAGGTCGGACACACACTGCGGGTCAGATACAGTGTAGGTCGGACACACACTGCGGGTCAGATACAGTGTAGGTCGGACACACTGCGGGTCAGATACAGTGTAGGTCGGACACACACTGCGGGTCAGATACAGTGTAGGTCGGACACACTGCGGGTCAGATACAGTGTAGGTCGGACACACTGCGGGTCAGATACAGTGTAGGTCGGACACACTGCGGGTCAGATACAGTGTAGGTCGGACACACTGCGGGTCAGATACAGTGTAGGTCGGACACACTGCGGGTCAGATACAGTGTAGGTCGGACACACTGCGGGTCAGATACAGTGTAGGTCGGACACACTGCGGGTCAGATACAGTGTAGGTCGGACACACTGCGGGTCAGATACAGTGTAGGTCGGACACACTGCGGGTCAGATACAGTGTAGGTCGGACACACTGCGGGTCAGATACAGTGTAGGTCGGACACACTGCGGGTCAGATACAGTGTAGGTCGGACACACTGCGGGTCAGATACAGTGTAGGTCGGACACACACTGCGGGTCAGATACAGTGTAGGTCGGACACACACTGCGGGTCAGATACAGTGTAGGTCGGACACACTGCGGGTCAGATACAGTGTAGGTCGGACACACTGCGGGTCAGATACAGTGTAGGTCGGACACACTGCGGGTCAGATACAGTGTAGGTCGGACACACTGCGGGTCAGATACAGTGTAGGTCGGACACACTGCGGGTCAGATACAGTGTAGGTCGGACACACTGCGGGTCAGATACAGTGTAGGTCGGACACACTGCGGGTCAGATACAGTGTAGGTCGGACACACTGCGGGTCAGATACAGTGTAGGTCGGACACACTGCGGGTCAGATACAGTGTAGGTCGGACACACTGCGGGTCAGATACAGTGTAGGTCGGACACACTGCGGGTCAGATACAGTGTAGGTCGGACACACACTGCGGGTCAGATACAGTGTAGGTCGGACACACACTGCGGGTCAGATACAGTGTAGGTCGGACACACTGCGGGTCAGATACAGTGTAGGTCGGACACACTGCGGGTCAGATACAGTGTAGGTCGGACACACTGCGGGTCAGATACAGTGTAGGTCGGACACACTGCGGGTCAGATACAGTGTAGGTCGGACACACTGCGGGTCAGATACAGTGTAGGTCGGACACACTGCGGGTCAGATACAGTGTAGGTCGGACACACTGCGGGTCAGATACAGTGTAGGTCGGACACACTGCGGGTCAGATACAGTGTAGGTCGGACACACTGCGGGTCAGATACAGTGTAGGTCGGACACACTGCGGGTCAGATACAGTGTAGGTCGGACACACTGCAGGATACACACTGTGGGTCAGATACAGTGTAGGTCGGACACACTGTGGGTCAGATACAGTGTAGGTCGGACACACTGCAGGATACACACTGTGGGTCGGATACAGTGTAGGTCGGACACACTGCAGGATACACACTGTGGGTCGGACACACTGCAGGATACACCCTGTGGGTCGGATACAGTGTAGGTCGGGGACACACTGCGGGTCGGATACAGTGTAGGTCGGACACACACTGCGGGTCGGATACAGTGTAGGTCGGACACACTGCAAGATACACCCTGTGGGTCGGATACAGTGTAGGTTGGACACACACTGTGGGTCGGATACAGTGTAGATCGGACACACACTGCGGGTCAGATACAGTGTAGGTCGGGACAAACTGCAGGATACACACTGTGGGTCGGACACAGTGCAGGATACACACTGCAGGTGGCACACAGTGTGAGCAGACATGGCATGTACACTGGGAGTAGTAGTGCACTCACTGTGACAGCAGGCAGGAGGGTCCCCCTGATGGTGAGTGCCCCCAGTGGTCAGTGTGCTGTAGTGTACACAGTACTTCCTCAGTGCCTGCAGAGCAGCAGCAGCCTCTGGGTGGCCGGGAATGCAGGGATCCATTGGCTGAGAGCTGCGAGAATGTCTCTCTCAGCCAATCAGCAGTCAGCCCATTGATTTCAATAGGACAATGAAATTGGTGCCCGAATCCAAAACCCGCGAGATCCGGTACCGGGACGATGACATTTTGCCTTGTTTTTGGATCAGAGGCAGGGAGATCAGAATCCCGGGCTGGACCCACTTGGATTGGGCAAGTCCCGGTGGGCTCTGTTCTCTGAGAACCAAGCCCGCTCATCTAATGTTTTTCAGGGTAACACTTTTATAACTAGATGCACAGATACACTACCTCAAAGCAGCCATATTAATGGAGACACAGTATGTATCCTAATTATGGGAAATCACACAGAATAAAACTAAAATCAGCCAGTTACTGGATTAAGAACAAAACCCTGAACAATGAACGGCCTGTTTTTTAAATGAGCGACATTCAGTGTCTATGGGGGAAATTCAGTTGTTTTTGGCGCTGCAATAATTAATGGGTTCCCAATGGAGAAATATTTTTATTAATCCTCAATTAATGATAAAATAGTCTTACAGTGCTAAAAGCCCCGCTGCTACAAATGGGGCTGCCCAGATTCGCTACATAGCAAATGAAGCAACTAGGAATACCCCCGTACTGGAGTACTAGCAGCGTTACAGCTAGGACTACCCCGTACTGGAGTACTAGCAGCGTTACAGCTAGGACTACCCCGTACTGGAGTACTAGCAGCGTTACAGCTAGGACTACCCCGTACTGGAGTACCAACAGCGTTACAGCTAGGAATACCCCGTACTGGAGTACCAACAGCGTTACAGCTAGGAATACCCCGTACTGGAGTACCAACAGCGTTACAGCTAGGAATACCCCGTACTGGAGTACTAGCAGCGTTACAGCTAGGAATACCCCCGTACTGGAGTACTAACAGCGTTACAGCTAGGAATACCCCCGTACTGGAGTACTAACAGCGTTACAGCTAGGAATACCCCGTACTGGAGTACCAATAGCGTTACAGCTAGGAATACACTGTACTGGAGTACTAGCAGCGTTACAGCTAGGAATACCCCCGTACTGGAGTACTAACAGCGTTACAGCTAGGAATACCCCGTACTGGAGTACTAGCAGCGTTACAGCTAGTAATACCCCCGTACTGGAGTACTAACAGCGTTACAGCTAGGAATACCCCGTACTGGAGTACCGACAGCGTTACAGCTAGGAATAAACCGTACTGGAGTACTAGCAGCGTTACAGCTATGAATACCCCGTACTGGAGTACTAACAGCGTTACAGCTAGGAATATCCCCGTACTGGAGTACTAGCAGCGTTACAGCTAGGACTACCCCGTACTGGAGTACCAACAGCGTTACAGCTAGGAATACCCCGTACTGGAGTACTAACAGCGTTACAGCTAGGAATATCCCCGTACTGGAGTACTAGCAGCGTTACAGCTAGGACTACCCCGTACTGGAGTACCAACAGCGTTACAGCTAGGAATACCCCGTACTGGAGTACCAATAACGTTACAGCTAGGACTACCCCGTACTGGAGTACTAACAGCGTTACAGCTAGGAATATCCCCGTACTGGAGTACTAACAGCATTACAGCTAGGAATACGCCGTACTGGAGTACTAGCAGCGTTACAGCTATGAATACCCCGTACTGGAGTACTAACAGCGTTACAGCTAGGAATATCCCCGTACTGGAGTACTAACCGCATTACAGCTAGGAATACCCCGTACTGGAGTACCAATAACGTTACAGCTAGGACTACCCCGTACTGGAGTACTAGCAGCGTTACAGCTAGGAATACCCCCGTACTGGAGTACTAACAGCGTTACAGCTAGGAATACCCCGTACTGGAGTACCAATAGCGTTACAGCTAGGAATACACCGTACTGGAGTACTAGCAGCGTTACAGCTAGGAATACCCCCGTACTGGAGTACTAACAGCGTTACAGCTAGGAATACCCCGTACTGGAGTACCAATAGCGTTACAGCTAGGAATACACCGTACTGGAGTACTAGCAGCGTTACAGCTAGGAATAACCCCGTACTGGAGTACTAACAGCGTTACAGCTAGGAGTACCCCGTACTGGAGTACTAGCAGCGTTACAGCTAGTAATACCCCCGTACTGGAGTACTAACAGCGTTACAGCTAGGAATACCCCGTACTGGAGTACCGACAGCGTTACAGCTAGGAATATCCCCGTACTGGAGTACTAGCAGCGTTACAGCTATGAATACCCCGTACTGGAGTACTAACAGCGTTACAGCTAGGACTACCCCGTACTGGAGTACCGACAGCGTTACAGCTAGGAATATCCCCGTACTGGAGTACTAGCAGCGTTACAGCTATGAATACCCCGTACTGGAGTACTAACAGCGTTACAGCTAGGAATACCCCGTACTGGAGTACCGACAGCGTTACAGCTAGGAATATCCCCGTACTGGAGTACTAGCAGCGTTACAGCTATGAATACCCCGTACTGGAGTACTAACAGCGTTACAGCTAGGACTACCCCGTACTGGAGTACTAACAGCGTTACAGCTAGGAATATCCCCGTACTGGAGTACTAGCAGCGTTACAGCTAGGACTACCCCGTACTGGAGTACCAACAGCGTTACAGCTAGGAATACCCCGTACTAGAGTACCAACAGCGTTACAGCTAGGAATACCCCGTACTAGAGTACCAACAGCGTTACAGCTAGGACTACCCCGTACTGGAGTACTAACCGCATTACAGCTAGGAATACCCCGTACTGGAGTACCGACAGCGTTACAGCTAGGAATACCCCCGTACTGGAGTACTAACCGCGTTACAGCTAGGAATACCCCGTACTGGAGTACTAACCGCGTTGCAGCTAGGAATACCCCGTACTGGAGTACTAACCGCGTTACAGCTAGGACTACCCCGTACTGGAGTACCAACAGCGTTACAGCTAGGAATACCCCGTACTGGAGTACTAACCGCATTACAGCTAGGAATACCCCGTACTAAAGTACTAACCGCGTTACAGCTAGGAATACCCCCGTACTGGAGTACCAATAGTTACACAATGCTGTAATACTGGTATTAGATTATCAGGAAATTGGCATCATATGGCAGCGTGTGTGGTTCCAAAACAAGCAAATAATATCTTCTACATGGAAGATGTTTATTATTTATTATAGGAGGCCGCCAGGGCCGCCTTACTAAAGGGATCCACCTTACTATAGGAGGCCGCCAGGGCCGCCTTACTAAAGGGATCCACCTTACTATAGGAGGCCGCCAGGGCCGCCTTACTAAAGGGATCCACCTTACTATAGGAGGCCGCCTTACTAAAGGGATCCACCTTACTATAGGAAGCCGCCAGGGCCGCCTTACTAAAGGGATCCACCTTACTAAAGGGATCCACCTTACTATAGGAGGCCGCCAGGGCCGCCTTACTAAAGGGATCCACCTTACTATAGGAAGCCGCCAGGGCCGCCTTACTAAAGGGATCCACCTTACTATAGGAGGCCGCCAGGGCCGCCTTACTAAAGGGATCCACCTTACTATAGGAGGCCGCCAGGGCTGCCATGTAACGCTAGGTACTCTGGACAGATAACTGTCCAGATCGGGATGAGTCCTCTCTGGTGTGTTCACTACAATTGGGATTTTTCAAGATCGTTTCATCACTAAGTAAGTTGGTGAGATGGTAATTGGAACCATAAAATCAATACATGCATGGTGCTAGCCAAATATCCAGGTACTGCTTTATTAAAAATGTGTACTTGTAGGTTAGCTGAGAATGAGAAACATTTTAGAATATTCATAATGTATTATTATTAATAATTAATAATAATAATAATAATAATAATAATAATAATAATAATAATAATAATTAATAAATAATAATAATAATAATAATAATAATCTCCTATATATTAGCCCAGATCTGTGACTTTGTGCTTCATTTGCTAACGCTGGGCGGAGTCACATAACTGGGCGGAGTCACATAGTTGAGCTGACTGGCCTAATCTGGATCTGGGCTAATATATAGGAGATTAGGAGATAGCCATAGGAGATCCCTAATCTATATGTGAACAACACCTCACACTATATTCTGGCAGCGATTGTGCAGACCCAACTGCACCACATTAAGCCTCCGTCGCGGCTCCGCCCCCCCTCGCCAGCCATTGGTGCCCACTCCTATGCAGGCCACCCCCCCTCGCCAGCCATTGGTAACTACAAACTCCACTCCACACCCATGCAGCCCGCCCCCCCTCCCCAGCCATTGGTGCCCACTCCTATGCAGCCTGCACCCCCTCGCCAGCCATTGGTGCCCACTCCTATGCAGCCCGCCCCCCTTCGCCAGCCATTGGTAACTACAAACTCCAGTACATCCCCATGCAGCCCACGCCCCCCCCCCCCCCCCCCCTCACCAGCCTTTGGTACAAACTCCGCTCCGGCACCCCCCCTCCGCAATCCCTAACCTATATGTGACCAACACCTCACACTGTATTCTGCCCGCGATTGTGCAGACACAACTGCAGCACATTAAGCCTCCCTCGCGGATCCGCCCCCCCTCGCCAGCCATTGGTGCCCACTGCAATGCAGCCCGCCCCCCCTCGCCAGCCATTGGTGCCCACTGCTATGCAGCCCGCCCCCCCTCGCCAGCCATTGCTGCACGCTCTAATGCGACCCCCCCCTCACCAGCCAATGGTGCACACTCCGATCCCCCCCCCCCCATTCTGCCCACGATTGTGCAGACAACTGCAGCACATTATGCCTCCCTCGCGGCTCCGCCCCCCGCCCCCCCCTCGCCAGCCATTGGTGCCCACTGCTATGCAGGCCGCCCCCCGTCGCCAGCCATTGGTGCACACTGCTATGCAGCACGCCCCCCTCGCCAGCCATTGGTGCCCACTGCTATGCAGGCCGCCCCCCGTCGCCAGCCATTGGTGCACACTGCTATGCAGCACGCCCCCCTCGCCAGCCATTGGTGCCCACTGCTATGCAGGCCGCCCCCCGTCGCCAGCCACTGGTGCACACTGCTATGCAGCCCGCCCCCCTCGCCAGCCATTGGTGCCCACCGCTATGCAACCCGCCCCCCCTCGACAGCCATTGGTGCACGCTCCGATGCGACCCCACCCTCGCCAGCCAATGGTGCACACTCCGCTCCCCCCCCCCTCCGCAAATAACTAAGACTGTCAGAGTGGCCGTGATTGTGCACAGACAACTGCACCAGCTTCAGCCTCCGTTGCGGCTCCGCACCCCCTCACCAGCCATTGGTCCCCACTCCTATGCAGCCCGCACCCCCCCTTCCCCCTCGCCAGCCATTGGAACAAACTCTGCACCGGCCCCCCCTCCTTTGCTAACGCTGGGCGGAGTCACAGGCACAGATCTGGGTGGCTTGATGCAGGCCAGGAACAGTCCCCTCCCTCGGTCCGCCCAGTCCCCTCCCCATCTCCGCCCACTCCCCTCTCTCCCCCCTCCCTGCACCCTGGTGACACTGCAGCCGATGTCTGCTCACCTGCCGCACAGTCCGGAGGAGAATGCCGTGGACGACCACTGACTGCTGCCCCCGCCCCCCTCCCACCCGCGGCACCACCACATTCGCCCCCCACCCGCGGTACTTCCGCCCCCTCCCCCACCCATAGCACCCACACCTGCAGCACCCCCTCCCCTGCCCGCAGCGCATCCAGACCCCACCACTCCCCCGCAGCTGTTACTCCCCCACCCCCATACCCACCTCTCCCCCGCACCCTCTACCCCACCCGCGGCACCCACAGCATCCACCACTTCCGCCCCACACCCGCGGAACACGCCCCTCCCCCGCGCGCTGCACTTCTGCCCTCTCCCCCACCCGCAGCACCTTCGCACCTCCCACACCCACCTCTCCCCCCCGCTACACCCTCGCACCATCCACCCCACCTACCACATCCATCCCCCACCCACAGCACACGCCCCTCCCCCACACGTAGCACCCACAACCCGCGGCACCCCCACCACTCCCCCCCGGACCATAAAACCCGCCCGCCCCTCCCCCACCCGCGGCACCCACAGTATCCACCACATCCGCCCCCCAACCGCGACATCCGCCTCACACCCACTACCCCACCTGTAGCACCCGCAGCACCCCCACGGCACTCCCGCCCCCACCCGCGGCACCCCCCGCCCCTCCTCCACCCACGGCACCCACCACATCCGTCCCCCGCACATACCCCTCCCCCACCCGTATCAACCACAACCCGCAAACCCCCCCGCCCCTCCCCCACCTGCAGTACCCCAGCACCTCCCCCACCATTTCCCCCGCACCCTCCCCCATACACACCTCTCCCCACCCCCGGCACACACAGCATCCCCCACATCCGCCCCCACCCGCGGCACATGCCCCTCCGCCACCCGTAGCACCGCCACCCGCAGCACCCACCACCCCTCCCCCACCCGCGGCACCTCCGCACCCCCAAACCCACCTCTCCCCCTCGCTACACCCCCGCATCCTCCACTCCACCCGCCGCACCAATAGCATCCACCACATCTGCCCCTCAACCGCTGCACATGCCCCCCCTCCCACCCACAGCATCCACCACATCCCCCTCCCACCCGCGGCACTCCCACTTCCTCCCCCACCCTTACCACCCGCAGCACCCCCGCCCCCTCCCCTACCCACAGCGCATCCGGACCCCCACCACGCCGCCACTCCCCCAACCACAGCACCTCCGGCCCCCTCCCCCACCCACATCATCTATAGACACCTTCCCCCATTCGTGGACCTACCACACCTCCCCCACCCGCAGCACCTCCGGACCCCATCCACGGCTCCCCTGCAGCCACCCCTCCACCCGCAGCACTTCTAGAACCTATCACCCAACCTCACCCCCCCTGCAACCCCACCTCCCCAAACACCCCCCCCCACTACATCGCCCCTCCCCCATGCACACCACCTCCAGACCCTCTCCTTCATCCACAGCCCCCCGCACCCACCCCACCCCTCCCCCACCAACAGCATCTACACTACCCTTCCGCACCTGCACCTCCCCCACCCGCAGAACCTCTAGACCCCCTCCCCCATACGCGCCCCCTCCACACCTACCCCACCCACAGCACCTCTGCACCCTTTCCGCCATCCGTGCCACTGCACCCACCCCTCCACCACCCGCAACACCTCTGGACCACCACCCGCAACACCTCTGGACCCCCTCCCGCACCCACCCCTCCACCACACGTAGCACCTCGGACACCATCCGCAGCAAGTGATTCCCTGAATCGGGGTGATCAGCGGCATGGATAGGCACCTCCACCTCACTGCACCCAGCCCCTTTCCAAACCCCCCCCACACACACACACACACTGAACTTCTGTGAGTATAGTTGTTACCAATGGACATTGGATTAATAAAAAAAAAGTAATACTGTGGCCATTATGTGTCTAAGCGACACTGCTACCTGTGGGTATTGTGTGTATAAGCGGCTCTGCTACCTGTGGCCATTGTGTATAAGTGGCACAGCTCCCTGTGGCCACTGTGTGTATACGCGGCTCTGGTACCAGTGGCCATTGTGTGTATAAGTGGCACTGCTACCTGTGGCCATTGTGTGTATAAGCGCCACTGCTACCTGTGGCCATTGTGTGTATAAGTGACACTGCTACCAGTGGCCATTGTGTGTATAAGCGGTGCTGCTAAAAGTGGCCATTGTGTGTATAAGCGCCACTGCTACCTGTGGCCATTGTGTGTATAAGTGACACTGCTACCAGTGGCCATTGTGTGTATAAGCGGTGCTGCTAAAAGTGGCCATTGTGTGTATATAAGCGGCTCAGCTACCTGTGGCCACTGTGTGTATAAGTGCCTCTGTTACCTATGGGAATTGTGTGTAGAAGTGGCACTGCTACCGGGGTCCATTATATGTATAAGCAACACTGCTACCTGTGGTCATTGTGTGTATAAACTGCTTTGCTACCTGTGGGCACGTTGTGTATCAACGTCTCTGCTACCTGTGGGCACTGTGTGTATCAGCGGCTCTGCTACCTGTGGGTATTGTGTGTATCAGCGGCTCTGCTACCTGTGGCCACTGTGTGGATACGTGGCTCTGATACCTCTGTCCACTGTGTGTATAAGCTGCGCTGCTACCTGTGGGCAGTGTGTGTATAAGCGGCTCTGCTACCTGTGGGTATTGTGTGTATACGCGGCTCTGCTACCTGTGGGTATTGTGTGTATAAGCTGCCCTGCTACTTCTGGCCACTGTGTGGATACGTGGCTCTGATACCTGTATCCACTGTGTGTATAAGCTGCGCTGCTACCTGTGTCCATTGTGTGTATACGCGGCTCTGATACCTGTGGCCACTGTGTGTATAAACTGCTTTGCTACCTGTGGGCACTGTGTGTTTAAGCGGCTCTGCTACCTGTGGGTATTGTGTGTATAAGCGGCTCAGCTACCTGTGGGCACTGTGTGTATAAGCAGCTCTGCTACCTGTGGGTATTGTGTGTATAAGCGCCTCTGCTACCTGTGGGTATTGTGTGTATAAGCTGCCCTGCTACCTCTGGCCACTGTGTGGATACGCGGCTCCGTTACCTGTGGCCATTGTGTGTATAAGCTGCGCTGCTACCTGTGTCCATTGTGTGTATACGCGGCTCTGATACCTGTGGCCACTGTGTGTATAAGCTGCGCTGCATACACTAGCAGTATATACTACACTATGTTATTCATTGTGCCCTGCGGCCACTCTTTACACCCTCACAAAGGCCTACGCCCCCTTGACAATCACACGCCCTTCCCCCTTGCAATATTTACCCAATAGCATAAAACTTTTTTGCAGGTAATACTCCATATAATAACAATTATAGCACAGCTGAAGCCCGTGCAGGGGTTAACGGGTCATAGCCTCTTGCAACTGTATTTTCTCTCTAACACCTTCCCTCTCTTTATCCTCTCCCTACCACCCTGCCACTCCCTACCACCCTGCCTCTCCCTATCCTTTACCGATCGCACAGCGCTTCTGTACATTCCCTTTCTCCCCCCCCCCCCCCCCTACGCCTCTCTATCTTTTCTCAACCGGAACCCATTTCTGTATGCCCTCTATACTGCCCTGCGTTTCTGTTATCTACCGGCCTGCGTATGTTCAAAGGCCTGCAGGGGTTAACGGGGCGTAGCCCCATCCGACGGTGTGAAGAGCGCCCGTAGGGCGCGATGAATCACCTAGTAATAATAATAATAATAATAATAATAATAATAATAATAATCTACAACTTTTGAAGAAGGAACTCATATTTCCTGTGGCCAGTGGCCTATTTGGAACGCTACAACAAAACCAGGAACCGCAGGAATCTGCAGATGAACAGCTCGCTGTGTACGGGGTGGGGGTGTTGCATCCAGCATTTGTACTGATGACAGGTTTACTGACAAATCCCTCTGGAAACCTGGCAAAGCAGCCAGTCACCGCCAACATTCATATCCAGATTGGCACAGGTGTACAGGACAGCACTGTCAGCAAGGAAAAAGGGGCGATTCACTAACCTGGAGAACCAGACCGCAGCGACTCCGGAGCGGCCTCTGTGTAAATAAAGGACATGAGCGAGCGGACACCAGAAAGACGGGCACTGAGAAAGCAGATTCCCAACGCTAGTGCCATTAATATACTCCTGTGTGACAGCACATCCGGCAGGGAGGCTATAGGTGACCGGCGAGTACCCGCACACTACTGCTTTATACTCCTGTGTGACAGCACATCCGGCAGGTAGAATATAGGTGACCGGAGTGTACCAGCACACTACTGCTTTATATTCCTGTGTGACAGCACATCCGGCAGGGAGGCTATAGGTGACCGGCAAGTACCAGCTGCATTACACTCGTGTGACAGCACATGTGACCGGAGTGTACCAGCACACTACTGCTTTATACTCCTGTGTGACAGCACATCCGGCAGGGAGGCTATAGGTGACCGGCGAGTACCACTACTGCATTATACTCGTGTGACAGCACATCCGGCAGGTAGAATATAGGTGACCGGAGTGTACCAGCACACTACTGTATTATACTCCTGTGTGACAGCACATCTGGCAGGGAGGATACAGGTGACCGGCGAGTACCAGCACACTACTGTATTATACTCCTGTGTGGCAGCACATCCGGCAGGGAGGCTATAGGTGACCGGCGAGTACCAGCACACTACTGTATTATACTCCTGTGTGACAGCACATCCGGCAAGTAGAATATAGGTGACCGGAGTGTACCAGCACACTACTGTATTATACTCCTGTGTGACAGCACATCAGGCAGGGAGAATATAGGTGACCGGAGTGTACCAGCACACTACTGTATTATACTCCTGTGTGACAGCACATCCGGCAGGGAGAATATAGGTGACCGGAGTGTACCAGCACACTACTGCATTATACTCCTGTGTGACAGCACATCCGGCAGGGAGGCTATAGGTGACCGGAGTGTACCAGCACACTACTGCATTATACTCCTGTGTGACAGCACATCCGGCAAGTAGAATATAGGTGACCAGCGAGTACCAGCACACTACTGTATTATACTCCTGTGTGACAGCACATCCGGCAGGGAGGATATAGGTGACCGGCGAGTACCAGCACACTACTGTATTATACTCCTGTGTGACAGCACATCCGGCAGGGAGAATATAGGTGACCGGAGTGTACCAGCACACTACTGCATTATACTCCTGTGTGACAGCACATCCGGCAGAGAGAATATAGGTGACCAGAGTGTACCAGCACACTACTGCATTATACTCCTGTGTGACTGCACATCCGGCAGGGATAATATAGGTGACCGGAGTGTACCAGCACACTACTGCATTATACTCCTGTGTGACTGCACATCCGGCAGGGAGGCTATAGGTGACCGGAGTGTACCAGCACACTACTGCATTATACTCCTGTGTGACAGCACATCCGGCAGGTAGAATATAGGTGACCGGAGTGTACCAGCACACTACTGCATTATACTCCTGTGTGACAGCACAACCGGCAGGTAGAATATAGGTGACCGGAGTGTACAAGCACACAACTGCATTATACTCCTGTGTGACAGCACATCCGGCAGGCAGAATATAGGTGACCGGAGTGTACCAGCACACTACTGCATTATACTCCTGTGTGACAGCACATCCGGCAGGGAGGATATAGGTGACCGGAGTGTACCAGCACACTACTGTATTATACTCCTGTGTGACAGCACATCCGGCAGGGAGAATATAGGTGACCGGAGTGTACCAGCACACTACTGTATTATAAGTCCTGTGTGACAGCACATCCGGCAGGGAGAATATAGGTGACCGGAGTGTACCAGCACACTACTGCATTATACTCCTGTGTGACAGCACATCCGGCAGAGAGAATATAGGTGACCGTAGTGTACCAGCACACTACTGCATTATACTCCTGTGTGACTGCACATCCGGCAGGGATAATATAGGTGACCGGAGTGTACCAGCACACTACTGCATTATACTCCTGTGTGACAGCACATCCGGCAGGGAGAATATAGGTGACCGGAGTGTACCAGCACACTACTGCATTATACTCCTGTGTTTCAGCACATCCGGCAGGGAGAATATAGGTGACCGGAGTGTACCAGCACACTACTGTATTATACTCCTGTGTGGCAGCACATCCGGCAGGGAGAATATAGGTGACCGGAGTGTACCAGCACACTACTGTATTATACTCCTGTGTGACAGCACATCCGGCAGGGAGAATATAGGTGACCGGAGTGTACCAGCACACAACTGCATTATACTCCTGTGTGACAGCACATCCGGCAGGGAGGATACAGGTGACCGGCGAGTACCAGCACATTACTGTATTATACTCCTGTGTGACAGCACATCCGGCAGGGAGAATATAGGTGACCGGAGTGTACCAGCACACTGCATATACAACGTTTGTATCCACTGACCTTAACCACTGTTACCCTATTGACTGTATACCTAGACATTGTAGATCTATTATAATACACCGCTACTGGCAGTCTCCCATCTGTGACTTTATGCAGATGCCGCTACAAAGCCCTTCCCTGGTGCACATTGGAGTGTCCAAGTGCCGAGACGTCCGCTGTCAGTGTCCGCTCATGCAGTAATTCCGATTGGTGCGTCCGCCATCGGTTGCATCATCACCAGCCCTATGTGGCAGAGGCAGATTCTCTATCATCAAAGCATGGCCTCCTATGAACATTCGAGCCTCTGTGTACGCAGCCGCTGTCACCGACATGCCCGTATACCATAGCACACCCAATTAGACAGACCATCTCCCTGTGTGACACCTCCCGTCACCGCACAGGAACTCCCCTCTATCCCGCCACACTTCTCCCTGCGTGTACATGAAATCAGAATGGCGTCTCTGCACGGACAGAATCAGAACACGTGCACAGTAGCTAAAAAATAATAATAATAATAATTTATATATACTACGTCCAATTTCAGCAGACTCAAAGCAGTATCTCCAAGGAAATTCCCTCTTTCACATTATCAATTACCCGTATATACTCGAGTATAAGTCGACCCGAATATAAGCCGAGATACCTAATTTTACCACAAAAAAATGGGAAAAAATGACTGACTCGAGTATAAGCCTAGGGTGGGAAATGTACGGTGCCAGGGGTGTTCATGCTCAGGGTGTCATGCTCGTTGCCAGGGGTTTCATGCGGTAGGTGTTATGCTTGTTGCCAGGGGGTAATGCTTGTTGCTAGGGTTGTGCCCCCAGTGCCACATATACCCCCAGTAACAGATATCCCCCCACAGTGCCAGATAAAAACATGCTGCCGTTGCTTTGCCCCCAGTAGTTGTGCCCCCTTTCATTGCCCCCAGTAGTTGTGCCCCCTTTCATTGCCCCCAGTAGTTGTGCCTCCTTCTTTCTTTCTTTGCCCCCTGTTGCAGTGCCCCCTTCTTTCTTTGCCCCCTGTTGCAGTGCCCCCTTCTTTCTTTGCCCCCTGTTGCAGTGCCCCCTTCTTTCTTTGCCCCCTGTTGCAGTGCCCCCTTCTTTCTTTGCCCCCTGTTGCAGTGCCCCCTTCTTTCTTTGCCCCCTGTTGCAGTGCCCCCGTCGCCGCTTACAAACACACAAACACACACAAAAACAATACTTACCACTGCCCCGCTCCTGCTTCCCGACCGCTTCTTCTGCTGCTGCGCTGCTCCGCTCCGTCCGTCCGGCCGCTCGCTCCATCCGGCCGCACGCTCCGTCCGGACGCCGCTCCGTGCGGCCGCCCGCTCCCCGGCACCCGATCATCTCTATGGGAGAGACGTCATGACGTCTCTCCCATAGCAACGCGCACAGACACTAGAGGTCAATAATGACCTCTAGTGTCTGTCCTGGAGCCGGCTGCAGCGGACGCCCACACAGCCCACGGCGTCTGCTGCAGCCATTGACTCGAGTATAAGCCGAGGGGGGCTTTTTCAGCACAGAAAAATGTGCTGAAAAAGTCGGCTTATACTCGAGTATATACGGTAATAAAATTAATGTTGCTATGACATCACTAACTCTATAAAATCAACCAATCCAAAACTGTAACCATTAGAATAAGTTTGCGAACAGTGCTTGATCAATGCGATAGCAGCCGGGCCGGATTCCCCTTTGCCAGTAGCAGCCGCCCTCCATGAAGATCACGCTCTCCCCACACTATGGTCTGCAGTCAGCACTTGGGGTTAACTAGTAGACATCGCAGCTTGTACACAGTCCTTGTCAGCCGAGTCTATTCTCTTCTAGATCAGAGATACATGTGGGAGATATTCAGACAGATTTCTAATAATCTCTCAGCCTGGGGACTGTTGAGGACATTCCTAAACTATCCAGAGCCGACCCTAGGCATAGGCAAACTAGGCAAATTTTTAGGGTATATGGAATTCCTAGAGGCACAAGCAGCTTCTGCTGATTAAAATGATATGCGGCATGCCTATATTCTGTGTGTGACTGCGGCTGTATCTGCATACGAAATGCGTAAGGGGCATTATGGGTGTCATTATAAGTGTAAGGGCATTAATAAAGGTTGGCATAATGTGTAAGGCGCATTATGTTTATAAGGACATTAATAATGTGTGTCATATGTGTAAGGCGCATTACTGTGTGGTATTATGTGTATAAATGCATTACTAATGTGTGGCATTATGTGTATAAGGTGCTCTATTGTGTGTCATAACGTATAGAAAGGGCACTACTGTGTGGTCTAATGTGAATTTAGAGCAATAGAGTGTGGTGTAATGTGAATAAGGATCAATCCAGTGTGATGTAATGTGAATAAGTGCACTACTGTGATTAGTAATGTATATAAGGTAAAGAAGTACTGCTGTGTGATGTAATATGAATTATGGACACTATCGCATGATATAATGTGAATAAAGTTACACTACTGTGTGGTGTAATTTGTTTTGGGGATACTATTGTGTGGCCATGCTCCCTCCCAGCAAGAACACGCCAAAAGTGCTCACTTTTCCCATTTAAAATATAGTGCGTAGAAGCACAAAATGAGGTCTGCTATGTGTGAGGGGTGATGGTGTAAGGTCAGAGGCGGATCTAGCGGCAGTGCTAGAGGACACCAGCCAGATTCTTGCCTAGGGCATCATATTGGTTAGGGCCAGCTCTGCTATAATCCTTTGTTCCTGTGAGTACTTTAGGGTTGATTTTAAAGTACATTTTGGATTATTGTCACGATTAAATATTTAACCTCAGCTTCATAGGTCCAGGCCATAAGCTTCTGGGAAAAGGAGATTTATGGTAGACATACCATGAGTAAATCTCTTTCTGCGAGGTACACTGGGTTCCACAGGGATAACATTGGGGTGTAGAGATGGATCTTGATCCAGAGGCACCAACAGGCTAAAGCTTTAGACTGTCCCAGGATGTATTGCGCGGCCTCTTCTATATAACCCTGCCTCCAGGCACTGTGAGCTCAGTTTTAGTTAACCAGTCCAATGCAGTAGTAGGTAAAATAAGAATTTACTCACCGGTAATTCTATTTCTCGTAGTCCGTAGTGGATGCTGGGACTCCGTAAGGACCATGGGGAATAGCGGCTCCGCAGGAGACTGGGCACAACTAAAAGAAAGCTTTAGACTACTGGTGTGCACTGGCTCCTCCCACTATGACCCTCCTCCAGACTTCAGTTAGGATACTGTGCCCGGAAGAGCTGACACAATAAGGAAGGATTTTGAATCCGGGTAAGACTCATACCAGCCACACCGTATAACTCGTGATACAATACCCAGTTAACAGTATGATAACAACTGAGCCTCTCAACAGATGGCTCAACAATAACCCTTTAGTTAAGCAATAACTATGTACAAGTATTGCAGACAATCCGCACTTGGGATGGGCGCCCAGCATCCACTACGGACTACGAGAAATAGAATTACCGGTGAGTAAATTCTTATTTTCTCTGACGTCCTAAGTGGATGCTGGGACTCCGTAAGGACCATGGGGATTATACCAAAGCTCCCAAACGGGCGGGAGAGTGCGGATGACTCTGCAGCACCGAATGGGCAAACTCTAGGTCCTCCTCAGCCAGGGTGTCAAACTTATAGAATTTAGCAAACGTGTTTGGCCCCGACCAAGTAGCTGCTCAGCAAAGTTGAATAGCCGAGACCCCTCGGGCAGCCGCCCAAGAAGAGCCCACCTTCCTCGTGGAATGGGCTTTCACTGATTTAGGATGCGGCAGTCCAGCCGCAGAATGTGCAAGCTGAATCGTACTACAGATCCAGCAAGCAATAGTCTGCTTTGAAGCAGGTGCACCCAACTTGTTGGGCGCATACAGGATAAATAGCGAGTCAGTCTTCCTGACTCCAGCTGTCCTGGAAACATAAATTTTCAGGGCCCTGACTACATCCAGTAACTTGGAGTCCTCCAAGTCTTTAGTAGCCGCAGGCACCACGATAGGTTGGTTCAGATGAAAAGCTGATACCACCTTAGGGAGAAATTGGGGACGAGTCCTCAATTCTGCCCTATCCATATGGAAAATCAGATAAGGGCTTTTACATGACAAAGCCGCCAATTCTGATACACGCCTGGCCGAAGCCAAGGCCAACAACATGACCACTTTCCACGTGAGATATTTCAATTCCACGGTTTTAAGTGGCTCAAACCAATGTGACTTTAGGAAATCCAACACCACGTTGAGATCCCAAGGTGCCACTGGAGGCACAAAAGGGGGCTGAATATGCAGCACTCCCTTAACAAAAGTTTGAACTTCAGGTAGTGAAGCCAGTTCTCTCTGGAAGAAAATCGATAGAGCCGAAATCTGGACCTTAATGGAACCCAATTTTAGGCCCATAGTCACCCCTGACTGTAGAAAGTGCAGGAAACGGCCCAGCTGAAATTCTTCCGTTGGGGCCTTCCTGGCCTCACACCACGCAACATATTTTCGCCATATGCGGTGATAATGGTTTGCGGTTACTTCTTTCCTAGCTTTAATCAGCGTAGGAATGACTTCCTCCGGAATGCCCTTTTCCTTCAGGATCCGGTGTTCAACCGCCATGCCGTCAAACGCAGCCGCAGGAAGTCTTGGAACAGACAGGGCCCCTGCTGCAGCAGGTCCTGTCTGAGCGGCAGAGGCCATGGGTCCTCTGAGATCATTTTTTCTTGAAGTTCCGGGTACCAAGCTCTTCTTGGCCAATCCGGAACAATGAGTATAGTTCTTACTCCTCTTCTCCTTATTATCCTCAGTACCTTTGGTATGAGAGGAAGAGGAGGGAACACATAAACCGACCGGTACACCCACGGTGTCACTAGAGCGTCCACAGCTATCGCCTGCGGGTCTCTTGACCTGGCGCAATACTTTTCTAGCTTTTTGTTTAGGCGGGACGCCATCATGTCCACCTGTGGCCTTTCCCAACGGTTTACAATCAGTTGGAAGACTTCTGGATGAAGTCCCCACACTCCCGGGTGGAGGTCGTGCCTGCTGAGGAAGTCTGCTTCCCAGTTGTCCACTCCCGGAATGAACACTGCTGACAGTGCTAACACGTGATTTTCCGCCCATCGGAGAATCCTTGTGGCTTCTGCCATCGCCGTCCTGCTTCTTGTGCCGCCCTGTCGGTTTACATGGGCGACCGCCGTGATGTTGTCTGACTGGATCAGTACCGGCTGGTTTTGAAGCAGGGGTTTTGCCTGACTTAGGGCATTGTAAATGGCCCTCAGTTCCAGAATATTTATGTGCAGGGAAGTCTCCTGACTTGACCATAGTCCTTGGAAGTTTCTTCCCTGTGTGACTGCCCCCCAGCCTCGAAGGCTGGCATCCGTGGTCACCAGGACCCAGTCCTGTATGCCGAATCTGCGGCCCTCTTGAAGATGAGCACTCTGCAGACACCCTGGTCCTTGGAGACAGGGTTATCAGCAGATGCATCTGAAGATGCGATCCGGACCACTTGTCCAACAGGTCCCACTGAAAGGTTCTTGCATGGAACCTGCCGAATGGAATTGCTTCGTAGGAAGCTACCATCTTTCCCAGGATCCGCGTGCAGTGATGCACCGACACCTGTTTTGGTTTTAGGAGGCCTCTGACTAGAGATGACAGCTCCTTGGCCTTCTCCTCCGGGAGAAACACTTTTTTCTGTTCTGTGTCCAGAACCATCCCCAGGAACAGTAGACGTGTCATGGGGACCAGCTGTGACTTTGGAATATTCAGAATCAAGCCGTGCTGTTGTAGATAGTGCTACCCCCGACCAACAACTGCTCCCTGGACCTCGCCTTTATCAGGAGATCGTCCAAGTACAGGATAATTAAAACTCCCTTCTTTCGAAGGAGTATCATCATTTCGGCCATTACCTTGGTAAAGACCCTCGGTGCCGTTGATAGACCGAACGGCAACGTCTGGAATTCGTAATGACAATCCTGTACCACAAATCTGAGGTACTCCTGGTGAGGATGGTAAATGGGGACATGCAGGTAAGCATCCTTGATGTCCAGTGATACCATGTAATCCCCCTCGTCCAGGCTTGCAATAACCGCCCTGAGCGATTCCATCTTGAACTTGAATTTTTTTTATATACGTGTTCAAGGATTTCAAATTTAAAATGGGTCTCACCGAACCGTCCGGTTTCGGTACCACAAACATTATGGAATAGTAACCCCGTCCTTGTTGATGTAGGGGCACCTTTACTATCACCTGTTGTGAATACAGCTTGTGAATTGCCTGTAACACTGCCTCCCTGCCAGAGGTAGTTGTTGGTAAGGCAGATTTGAGGAAACGGCGGGGAGGAGGGGGGGGGGGGGGGGAGAGACGTCTCGAATTCCAGCTTGTACCCCTGAGATACTACTTGAAAGATCCAGGGATCCACCCGTGAGCGAGCCCACTGATTGCTGAAATTTTTGAGACGGGCCCCCACCATACCTGGCTCCGCCTGTGGAGCCCCAGCGTCATGCTGTGGACTTAGAGGAAGCGGGGGAGGACTTTTGCTCCTGGGAACTGGCTGTATGCTGCAGCTTTTTCCCTCTACCTCTGCCTCTGGGCAGAAAGGACGCGTCCTTAACCCGCTTGCCCTTATTGGGCCGAAAGGACTGTACCTGATAATACGGTGCTCTCTTTGGCTGTGAGGGAACATGGGGTAAAAATGTAGACTTCCCAGCTGTTGCTGTGGAAACGAGGTCCGAGAGACCATCCCCGAACAACTCCTCACCCTTATAAGGCAAAACTTCCATGTGCCTTTTTGAATCTGCATCTCCTGTCCACTGCCGAGTCCATAACCCTCTCCTGGCAGAAATGGACATTACACTTATTTTAGATGCCAGCCGGCAAATATCCCTCTGTGCATCCCTCATGTATAAGAGTGCGTCTTTAATATGCTCTACGGTTAGCAATATAGTGTCCCTGTCTAGGGTATCAATATTTTCCGACAGGGAATCTGACCACGCAGCTGCAGCACTGCACATCCATGCTGAAGCAATAGCTGGTCTCAGTATAACACCCGTGTGTGTATATACAGACTTCAGGATAGCCTCCTGCTTTCTATCAGCAGATTCCTTCAGGGCGGCCGTATCCGGAGACGGTAGTGCCACCTTCTTTGACGAGCGTGTGAGCGCTTTATCCACCCTAGGGGATGTTTCCCAACGTGACCTATCCTCTGGCGGGAAAGGGTACGCCATTAGTAACTTCTTAGAAATTACCAGTTTCTTATCAGGGGAAGCCCACACTTCTTCACACACTTCATTTAATTCCGGAGATGGAGGAAAAACAACTGGTAGTTTTTTCTCTCCAAACATAATACCCTTTTTTGTGGTACCCGGGGTAACATCAGAAATATGCAACACATTTTTCATTGCCTCAATCATATAACGTGTGGCCCTATTGGAAGTTACATTAGTCTCATCGTCGTCGACACTGGAGTCAGTATCCGTGTCGACATCTGTGTCTGCCATCTGAGGTAGCGGGCGTTTTAGAGCCCCTGATGGCTTTTGAGACGCCTGGGCAGGCACGGGCTGAGAAGCCGGCTGTCCCACATTTGGTATGTCGTCAAACCTTTTATGCAAGGAGTCGACACTGTCGCGTAATTCCTTCCACAGAACCATCCACTCAGATGTCGACCCCGCAGGGGGTGACATCACATTTATCGGCATCTGCTCCGCCTCCACATAAGCCTCCTCAAACATGTCGACACAGCCGTACCGACACACCGCATACACACAGGGAATGCTCTGACAGAGGACAGGACCCCACAAAGCCCTTTGGGGAGACAGAGAGAGAGAGAGAGAGAGAGAGAGTATGCCAGCACACACCAGAGCGCTATATAACACAGGGATCCCACTATAAATGAGTGTTTTTCCCTTATAGCTGCTTATATATTATATACTGCGCCTAAATTTAGTGTCCCCCCCTCTCTTTTTTACCCTTATGTAGCTTGACACTGCAGAGGAGAGCCAGGGAGCGTTCTTCCAGCGGAGCTGTGAGGGAAAAATGGCGCCAGTGTGCTGAGGGAGATGGCCCCGCCCCTTTTCCGGCAGACTTCTCCCACTTTTTCTGGAATTCTGGCAGGGGTATTTTTACAACTATATAGCCTTCCTGACTATATATGGTGTAGATTTGCCAGCCAAGGTGTCTTATATTGCCCTCAGGGCGCCCCCCCCCCCCCCCCAGCGCCCTGCACCCATCAGTGACCGGAGTGTGAGGTGTGCATGAGGAGCAATGGCGCACAGCTGCAGTGCTGTGCGCTACCTTGTTGACGACAGAAGTCTTCTGCCGCCGATTTTCAGGAACACTTCTTGCTTCTGGCTCTGTAAGGGTGCCGGCGGCGCGGCTCCGGGACCGAACATCGAGGTCGGGTCCTGTGGTCAATCCCTCTGGAGCTAATGGTGTCCAGTAGCCTAAGAAGCCCAAGCTACCACCAGCTAGGTAGGTTCGCTTCTTCTCCCCTTAGTCCCTCGCTGCAGTGAGTCTGTTGCCAGCAGATCTCACTGTAAAATAAAAAACCTAAAATATACTTTCTTTCTAGGAGCTCAGGAGAGCCCCTAGTGTGCATCCAGCTCAGCCGGGCACAAGATTCTAACTGAAGTCTGGAGGAGGGTCATAGTGGGAGGAGCCAGTGCACACCAGTAGTCTAAAGCTTTCTTTTAGTTGTGCCCAGTCTCCTGCGGAGCCGCTATTCCCCATGGTCCTTACGGAGTCCCAGCATCCACTTAGGACGTCAGAGAAAAGAGAGACGGTAGAGGTTAGTCACATAGAACCACGTTCTCACGACATGAGAAGGGACCAGCGGCTAATGCCATACAAACCCAAAGAAGCTAAGTGCGTCAGGGTGGGTGCCCTGTGGAACCCAGTGTACCTCGCAGAAAGATTTAACCATGGTAAGTCTACCATAAATCTCCTTTTCTGCAGCGGAGTACACTGTGTCCCATAGGGAATACATTGGGGATGTCCTATAACAGTTCCTCAAGGGAGGGGACGCACCTTAGCGGGTATGAGAACCCGGCGTTCAAAGGATGCATCCTGGGAGGCGGAAGTATCAAAGGCATAGAACCTAATGAACATGTTCACTGAGGACCACATAGCCGCCTTGCACAATTGTTCTGCGGACGCGGCACGGCCGGCCGGGAAGGTGTGAAAGTCCATTTTTTCAAATAACCATTTAAATACCAGCGGTATTTAGTGTTCACTCTAAGAATTTTTTAGGGCAGGGTGCTGATCACGGGGAGGGCACATTTTTCATTCGGGAGGGCACGATTATGTCCATACTGTAATGCTTAGACCGTTGTCTTAACTAAAAATGGTGGACTGCATGGTGTAAAATACAGGATAGGCCGTGTGTTCTGGCCTGTTCCTATGTTAGCTCCTTTTACTCCCTGTTCTGTGGTAGGGACTCTCCCTGGTAGTCAGCGACCTGTCAAGGGCTCTGGAGCCTGAACAATGGGTGTGACACAGCTTTAGATAAACAATGAATCCTGGCTGTGAAAAGTGAACACCTGCAAATAAACTCAGACACACGACACATGTATATATACAATCCAAGTTCAAGCACATGACGTTGTAGACCAGAGGTTCCCACACTATGTGCCGTGTCTCCCTGGGGTGCCTCGGGACACTTGCTGGGGTGCCCTGGGTTGGTGGTCCAGGACCAATTCAAATTATTCATGGTCAATATAATAGGCAAAACCAGTGCTGGTGGCTGCCAGTTATACAATATGTGGCCAAACAGAAGCAAATATCGTCCCTCACCACACAACTGACCCTAAGGATGACATAAACGCCATCTACTTAATGTAATATTTCTTTCTAAATTTCTCAATTAGAAATTTTTGGCCTAGGGGTGCCGTGAAAAAAATTCTGATATTCTAGGGCGCAGTGATTCAAAAAAGTTTGGAAACCACTGTTGTAGGCACCTAACAGACAACACAAGACCTGTAAGTCAGGAGTGGACAAAATCCAAACAACCAAGGGCGCAAAGGGATGAGGGGGGCATTATAACTGTACCCACTAACCCCAACATGGTATGGAAACTCTGCATGATGTGGGCTGACATTTCCCCATAAGACGTGGCACCACACTTCAGGCAGCCATTATTACTTGAGGGCAAGCCTAGTTACCTGGCTCATTACAAGATCCCTCGGACCCATAAATGTGACCTGCTCCTGAATTTACATTTAGTTGTCCTACCCCAGCTTTAAATAGAATTAAAACAAAATAACTATATAATGACAAACAGGATTCTCATTTTGCTGCATTTTAAAAACAACTTTTTCTTCCACAGAAAATCATTCACATTTTTATCGCTGCATGCTGCCATATTTATGTGAATGTCATTCCCATCCCATATCACCGACTTTAATAAGTAAACTATCATGTACTGCTCTGGAGGAATCCGTGCAGATGTCAACTGAGCAGACCAAGCACTAGCGGAGAGATCACTTATCACAGAACGTTCTCAGCTCATGGAGAATAAACGTCCAACTTCATGGCAGCCACCAAGCAGCAGAATGGAAGAACATGTTAGGTTTCTGTGGGGGTGGGATTTACATAAGCAGAGTGCGACAGTGTGATGGCAGCACAAATAGACCATATATAAATAATAATAAATGTTAAGCCATGCTGGGGGCACCTGACAATAGGGGGCTGAATACAGTGAGTCCACGGCACGTCCCACGTATCCAACAGTATTAAAGGCTCGTAAAAAGGATAGCCAGGATCAACAGGTGTCCAACAAAGAGGACAGACAATAGCAGTTCAAACCAGGCATGTAATAAATTAGAGCAGAGGCCAGTGCTGGATCCAGGGCAGAGCTGATCTCTCCACCCTGGCACAGGCAATAGCGGGTCAGAGACATGATGAGGTCTGGCAACAGGTATACAACACTGGTACTCCAGCACTTCAGTCTCAGACAAGTTTACAACTGCAGTACTTACATGTTAAATATAGCCCAGGACACAGAGGGGGAGCGCCGATTCACCCCGCCACACTTGCGGAGTGGCATTAAAAATGGCGTCCTGTTGATCCTCCCTGGCGTCTCCTTTTAATGATTCATCCACACAGGAGGGATGGGTTTGCATCGGCGGGAGAGGCAAACCCAGCCCTCCTGTCTCACCAGATAACGTGCAGACCTATAGTCTGCTCGCAGAGGAGGAGAGCTGCGGCGACTGACAGCTAAGGACGAGCGGGGCGGGCCGCGGAGGTCTCATGCAGGGAGACGCTCCGTGTGATTACTACAGTGTGTTCAATGTGTCCTGCGGCGCACGGCTGGCTACGGCTGCGTGGCGGGGTCAGGCGGGCAGCAAAGTGCGGGGAAGGGCGCATTCAGGTGTCTAAAAAAGGGGCAGGGCGCAGCGCCCTGTGAAAGACACCTAGAGTGAACACTAGGTATTATATAGTGCGGACGCAAGGTGCATCTTATTACCATATACGAAAATAGTGCGCCAAACGTCGCAGCACCATGTCCCGTAAGAGAAAGCAAGTAGGCGCACACATGGTATACTGAGGTCCAATGCTCAGATATAGAGATATAGAGATATAGAGATATAGAGATATAGAGATATAGAGAGAGAGATTTTTTTTTTTTAATATTAAAAGATTATGCATACAAAATAACGTATGTACAGTAAAGTGGTACAGAGTTACCATTACATAAGAAATAGTCACAGCCAGTATACATCACCCTATCCCATAGGACAGTCCTTCATGTCTTCCTCTCAGCAACTCTCTATACCCTAGAAACTACATATATCAAACAGTGGGAGTTAACAGGTTGTTGGTTTCAGTCTCCTTCAATTGGTCCAGGAGAGGGCAGTTTCTCATTCATTGTGTTTTATTGGTCAGTTCATATGTAAGCAATGTCCAGTTTCAAGACGCAGGTACAGGGGTTACCCTCTGGGCTTCTGCCCCCATTCTTTCTCAGGCAGTCCTTTGTTCTCATAGGATGTGACTTTATATTCATACATTTGATCATAACTCATTGCTGCAATGTACTACAATTTACCCATAGCTATCAAATTAATCCACACATCCGCCTGACCATTTTGACACTAATCAAGATATAATTAACTTGTTCCATCCCAATAATACATATATATCTGATTTTACACTCTATTATATAAATACAATATAGAACAAGTCTGGTGCTGGACATGTTTGGTCTGTGTGTAATTTATGTGTTGTATGAATATGTGTCACTGTGCGTCATGGCGTTTCTCAGTGATTGCGCCTTTTACCGTATAGACACCCACCACGCTGCAACACACACGCCGTGCAACTATGCATGATGTACGGTAAAGAAGCAGGGCGCATCCATATACGTCAATTGCGTCCTTACGCCACCACCGAGAAGCGCCACTCTGTGTGTTGTTTGTATGTGTTCTTTTTCCGACTTCAACAAAAGGTCCAACAGACAGAGTAGAATGGGCCTTAATAGCAGCAGGAGTCGGGAGCCCAGCCTGCGCATAAGCTTGTGCAATCACCATTCTAATCCATCTGACCAAGGTTTGCTTATTTGCAGGTTTTTTACCCTGCACCCAACTGAATTCCCTTCATAGGCTTACTATGTCTGATCTAAGTACGGAATTCCTTCCATAGTGAAGCATCCTCTGTACAATCCCGCTCTCCCCATTCTTCTTATACCCCTAGGTGTTCACAGTCCTATTCTGGTTTTCTCCCTACTCCCCAAAAATGGCTCATTCAGTGTTTGTCTCTCTGGATCCACCACCTCTCTGCTTCCTTTACAGAGTTTCCCAAACTCCGCCATTACATGCCAGGTTTTAAGGATATCTATGCTTAAGTCCCCTTTTTTTAACCTACTTATGCACAGTAATGTACATCAAATACCCCTTTCACACCGCCTGACGCGGGTCGTTCCCGGGAGCCGTACACGGGTGCGACCCACCTCAGGCCCCTCGCCGCTGCGGTCCCCAACCCAGTATATTGCCTCATTGGTGATGTCAGTGGTAACGCGGGTGGGGTCAGCGCTTGGAGAGCACATGATCTCAAGGTGCCTCCCGTCCACACAGCACAGCGAGCCGGGCTGAACATGTGTTCAACCCTGCTCGCTACCCGAGTTGGAATACCGGGGCGCTCCACCCAGATTATTCTAACTAGGCCCTTTCAGACTGCACAGCAACACGGGTTGTGTGTGCTCATGTGCAATACACCCGTGTTCAAGGCTGGCGGTCTGAAAGGAGTATAAGAGATATTTCCAGAATACACACTGCTAAAACTTTAATGCATGCACTACTTCCTCACTGACTGTTGTGGTATTCTACTCCTACAATGTATTGTGAATGCAGTGGCCAGACAGCTCACCCTCGCAGAGCATTCATCTTCTGCTCCGCTGCCAGTATTCCACCAGATCCAACACAGTCTCCTGGCATACAAGGCTATAAGCAAGACCAGACCAACGTGCACCTCCCTCTCATCTCCCAGCTCGCTTCCGCCATATGGTCGCTTTCTATACTCACACGTCCCACTGACCACTGGGTCATACAGCCACCAAGTACCTTTGCAATCTGGCAACATGTAGCACTTGTGTGTCACACTCCTATGTCCCTATACAGTGTCAGGGGCCCATTTATCAAACCGAATCAGCACGATATCCCAATGGATGGGATATCGGCGGTCAGAATCCCGACAGCGGCGTCCCGACAGCCTCCCAGAAAGTACCGTAAGCCTCCCCTGCGTCAGTATTTTGGCAGCAGTCTTATGCAGTCATTCAGGATTCCAGCATTGGTATTTCGACCGCCAGTATCCCATATGGCGGTATTTTATCTGTATTCCTATCAAACAATATGTCCGGCTATTTCTCCAGAAAACACCCGGTTTCTGGCGTTAACTGCAATTATAAAGTATCCCCTAAATGTATGTAGGAGGGACTGCAGCAGATATCGCAGATACCTGCTGTGATCCTCCATTCCCGCCAGTAGCCGCATCCCCCATACACTCCTATAAGGAGTGCAACGCTGCCATGTTTACCAATGTCTGGAATGTAAAGTATTCCGGAGATGGGCCCCAGCAGCTACCAAGATGACGTCAGGTGTGCTGGAAGAGGTGGCCCCAGCAGACGCCAGGTGCGCCATCCGCTGGGGCCCCCTCCTCCGGCGCACTCGCCGTCCGCTGGGGCCCCCTCCTGCAGCACACTCGCCGTCCGCTGGGGGCCCCCTCCTCCGGCGCACCCGGCGTCTGCTGGGGACCCCTTCCCCCGTCGTCCGCTGGGGACCCCTCCCCCGGCGCACATCCGCTGGGGACCCCTCCTCCGGCAAACCCGGCGTCCGCTGGGGACCCCTCCCCCAGCACACATCCGCTGGGGACCCCTCCCCCAGAGCGCGTCCGCTGGGGACCCCTCCCCCGGCACACCTGCTGTCCGCTGGGGACCCCCCCCTCAGCATACCTGCTGTCCCACTGTCGGCCCCCTCCTCCGACACGCCTGCCGTCCCACTGGGGGCCCCCTCCTCCGGCACGCCTGCCGTCCCACTGGGGGCCCCCTCCTCCGGCACGCCTGCCGTCCCACTGGGGGCCCCCTCCTCCGGCACGCCTGCCGTCCGCTAGGGACCCCTCCGGCACGCCTGGCGTCCGCTGGCGAGGGAGCCCCAGAGGACGCCAGATGTTGCCAATAGCAACCAACACTCATATTCCTCAGTAGCATTTCTCCAGCACAGGAATAGGAAACATGTGGCACTCCAGCTTCTGTGGAACTACATATCCCAGCATGCATTACCATAGCACCTGTCCTCCATACATCCCGTCTCGTACCCACCTCCACCCCGCACTCAGCGCCCGGTGCTGCGGTCTCCGCGCCTCAGGGACGGTGCTGCCGGCGTTATACCGGGCTCCCAGGCTATCAGGACCGAACCATCCAATCACCTGCGCGTTCCACGCCTCGCTCTGGCCAGGCCACGCCCCGGAAGCCCTGAACACGTTGCCTGGGGTGGGCATAGCGAATGACATCCGGGTCTCACACTACTCACTGCAGCGCCGGCACCTGGTTGGCTACTTATCTCATTGCACGCTCCTGACAAGAACACGCCCACCGATGCGGTTTCTCCTCGGTGATTGGCTGCAGCGCTATACGCTGTCACACGCCCCTCGGCGCTGATTGGCCGACTGCGCACAGGGAGGAAGCGGCCGCGGAGGGGACGGCGCGGTGACGTGACAGGGGCGTGTGCGGGCCGCGAACTCCCGTGGGACCGGCCGGCAGGGGAGAGATGAGGATGCGGCGTCCGGCCCGGCCGTCCTAGCAGCGGCCTCGCACGTCTCTCAGCCCCCGCAGCGCCATGGGGAACACGGTCAGCTGCTGCGTCTCCCCGGGCGCCAGCCCCAAGCTGGGCCGTGCCCGCGGGATGCCGGAGCGCCCCGACCCCTACCAGGTGGAAGTGGAGCTGAGCGAGGCGGAGCCCGGCCCGCACCTGCAGCACATCAGCGACCGGGAGCTGCCCGACGGTGAGGACGTGTGTGTCTCCCCCTGTGCCTCAGCCTGTGTGTGCCTCACCTTGTGCCTCAGCGCCTGTGTGTGCCTCCCCCTGTGTCTCAGCGCCTGTGTGTGCCTCCGCGCCTGTGTGTGCCTCCCCCTGTGCCTCAGCGCCTGTGTGTGCCTCCCCCTGTGCCTCAGCGCCTGTGTGTGCCTCTCCCTGTGCCTCAGCGCCTGTGTGTGCCTCAGCGCCTGTGTGTGCCTCCCCCTCTGCCTCAGCGCCTGTGTGTGCCTCCCCCTGTGCCTCAGCGCCTGTGTGTGCCTCTCCCTGTGCCTCAGCGCCTGTGTGTGCCTCAGCGCCTGTGTGCCTCCCCCTGTGCCTCAGCGCCTGTGTGTGCGCGCCTCTCCCCTTCTGCCTCAACGCCTGTGTGTGTGTGCGCCTCTCCCCTTCTGCCTCAACGCCTGTGTGTGTGTGCGCCTCTCCCCCTGTGCCTCAGCGCCTGTGTGTGTGTGCGCCTCTCCCCCTGTGCCTCAGCGCCTGTGTGTGCGCGCCTCTCCCCCTGTGCCCCAGCACCTGTGTGCGCCTCTCCCCCTGTGCCTCAGCGCCTGTGTGTGCGCCTCAGCGCCTGTGTGTGTGCCTCAACGCCTGTGTGTGCGCCTCTCCCCCTGTGCCTCAGCGCCTGTGTGCGCCTCTCCCCCTGTGCCCCAGCGCCTGTGTGCGCCTCTCCCCCTCTGCCTCAGCGCCTGTGCGCGCCTCTCCCCCTGTGCCTCAGCGCCTGTGCGCGCCTCTCCCCCTGTGCCTCAGCGCCTATGTGTGTGCGCGCCTTTCCCCCTGTGCCTCAGCGCCTATGTGTGTGTGCGCCTCTCCCCCTGTGCCTCAGTGCCTATGTGTGTGTGTGCGCCTCTCCCCCTGTGCCTCTCCCCCTGTGCCTCAGCGCCTATGTGTGTGTGCGCCTCTCCCCCTGTGCCTCAGCGCCTATGTGTGTGCGCGCCTTTCCCCCTGTGCCTCAGCGCCTATGTGTGTGTGCGCCTCTCCCCCTGTGCCTCAGCGCCTATGTGTGTGTGCGCACCTGTGCCTCAGCGCCTGTGTGTGTGCGCGTGCCTCTCCCCCTCTGCCTCAGCGCCTATGTGTGTGCGCGTGCCTCTCCCCCTGTGCCTCAGCGCCTATGTGTGTGCGCGTGCCTCTCCCCCTGTGCCCCAGCGCCTGTGTGCCTCTCCCCCTCTGCCTCAGCGCCTGTGTGCGCCTCTGCCTCAGCGCCTGTGTGTGTGCGCGCGCCTCTCCCCCTGTTCCTCAGCGCCTATGTGTGCGCCTCTCCCCCTGTGCCTCAGCGCCTGTGTGTGCGCCTCTCCCCCTGTGCCCCAGCGCCTGTGTGTGTGCGCGCCTCTCCCCCTGTGCCCCAGCGCCTGTGTGTGTGTGCGCGCCTCTCCCCCTGTGCCTCAGCGCCTGTGTGTGTGTGTGCGCCTCTCCCCCTGTGCCTCAGCGCCTGTGTGCGCCTCTCCCCCTGTGCCTCAGCGCCTGTGTGTGCGCCTCAGCGCCTGTGTGCGCCTCTCCCCCTGTGCCCCAGCGCCTGTGTGTGTGCTCGCCTCTCCCCCTGTGCCTCAGCGCCTGTGTGTGCGCCTCAGCGCCTGTGTGCGCCTCTCCCCCTGTGCCCCAGCGCCTGTGTGTGTGCGCGCCTCTCCCCCTGTGCCCCAGCACCTGTGTGCGCCTCTCCCCCTGTGCCTCAGCGCCTGTGTGTGCGCCTCAGCGCCTGTGTGCGCCTCTCCCCCTGTGCCCCAGCGCCTGTGTGTGTGCTCGCCTCTCCCCCTGTGCCCCAGCGCCTGTGTGTGCCTCTCCCCCTCTGCCTAAGCGCCTGTGTGCGCCTCTCCCCCTCTGCCTCAGCGCCTGTGTGTGTGCGCGCGCCTCTCCCCCTGTTCCTCAGCGCCTATGTGTGCGCCTCTCCCCCTGTGCCCCAGCGCCTGTGTGTGCCTCTCCCCCTCTGCCTAAGCGCCTGTGTGCGCCTCTCCCCCTCTGCCTCAGCGCCTGTGTGTGTCCCTGTGCCTTGGCCTTTGTGTATGTGTGAGTGATTGTCCCTGTGCCTCGGCCTGTGTGTGTCTCCCCCTGTGCCTCAGTCTGCCGCCTGCTCTCCCTCCCTATACCGGTCACATGGGATAAGCGTGCACACCCACGAGCGATGCAGAGTTGTATGTTGGTAGATCACATACCCCCTGTGCATGTGAAGGGGCGTAGCGGCTCTGTGTCACGTAGGCGGTATTTGGGGGGGGAGCAGTGTAATGTCTGCGCAGAGTTGTGCGTGCGTGTGATTACTCTGGTTCTCTGGCTGGTATACGGCTGGTGTAAGTGTGCGCCCTGGTAACGCTGTGATAGCAGTATACAGATAGGGGTGGTAGGGCCGCAGGGAAGCGTATAGCTCCGCACATGGCGAGTCACAGTGATCTAGGTCCAATCTCAGCCGACCTGCGTCCAGCCCTCTGTTGCAGGGATGTGGTACCCTCCAGGTACTAGGTACTGCCTGCTGCGTTTGAGGTCTTGCTGAGGCTTCCCCCGTCCTCTTGTGTGTGGCGTGTGCAGTAAACAGGCCTATGTAGAGTAGGTCGGAATACAGTGTCCTCGGCTGGGAGGATTTACAGCCATTACAACTAGTCTGGCCGCTAACGCTGCGTTTCTCCGCGCCCGTGGTGTGGGTGTGTCCTCTGCAGGAAAGTGCCGCAGAATGCTGGAAATTGGTGACCTAAACAAAATGTTCCTTTGTATTTATTATTTCTGGCCGCGCCAGTCCCTGCGTTCTGCAGTTACCATTCCATAGAGGACAGTCAGTCCGTGTCTGCGGTGTTCAGCACCGAGCATACGGCAGCTTAGACTGCGCGGCCTAATTGTGCAGGTGCGAGTGACAGAAGAGCTGCAGAGCCTCCGTGTACCCCGAAGAGGCCTGACTTGTGCCTGATGTACTGTATCATGTCACCTGTACCAGGCGTACTGTCTGCGCAACACACTGCGCCGCCTGACACCTTTGTGTTGTATTTTTGCTCCATGTGATTCTAGTTTCTGTCCCAGGATGAATATATACCGGTATACGCGCCTTTTAAATATCGGTTTTAGGATTTGTTTAGTGTTTCTTAAAATGTTTCGTGAAATGTGCTGTTTTTGAGTTGTCTTCCTGATATAATCTGCATAAACCTACGTATAGTAACGCCGCCGGGGGATGAATAGAAAATTGTGGGTCCCGTAGAAGAATTTTGTGTGTTTTGTCGGGGAATATACAGGGTGCGGCAAACACAACCTCCCAGAGTGTAAAGGTTAACACAAAAGACATGGTAAATGCTGTCCAAGATGTTAGTACATAGGGGGCGATTCAGAGTTAGACGCAGCCACTACGTACAGTCCCTCTCTCAATGGCCCCCTGTCTGGACGCCGCAGCCGCGTCCATCTGGTCTGCGCATGTGCACTGGCCACAGCACGTGTTCTCGGCCCTTCTTGCGGCTGCATCCTTCCCCAAGGTGACTGACCATGGCAGGTGTTGTGGAGGGGCGTAACGTCACACGCAGCCACTCCGATAAAAAAAAAAAAAAAGTCGGCGGACCGCCTGCCAGCGCAGCCAGGGTTCTCAGGCGGGTGTGGATCATTAGATTGACAGTGTCTAGGTTGACAATATTTAGGTTGACCACTATGTCGACAGGGTCAGGTCGACACGTTCTAGGTCAAAAGGTCGACATGAGGTGTTTTTTTTGTGTTTTCGCCGTACAATGACTGGGAACCCCAATTAGTGCACCGTGTTCCCTCGCATGGCTCGCTTCGCTTGGAACGGTAATCTGTGCCGATCGTAGTCCACATGAATCATTAAGTATGAAAAAGTAATAAAAAAGTGAAAAACTCATGTCGACCTTCTGACCCTGTCGACCTAAACATTGTCGATCTTCAGACCGGATCCCGCTCAGGCAGGGGTCCACCTTAAATCGACCGTGCCCTGTGCTGGGCGGCCCCTAGCATGTGAGGAGGTGGACGCAGATCTGTTTCCCGCAGCCATCTCTGAATAACCCCCTTAATCTAGAAGTGCGCGGAATACTGGTTATTGTAAATTGGTTTTGGATATGGTATCGTCCAGGCGGCGGCCTCACGTGATGCACATTTGTAACTGATTGCTGAAGTTTTGCATCACTCGGCGACTCACTTGCGGCGCTATGGCCGCCGTTTCCTGACTAAGCTCACCGTCGTACGTCTGACTACGCTAGAAAACAATCCTCAAAGGCCTCGTACACAGCCATTGGGGCCCTCTGACCGCTATACACCTCCACCAAGCACCATTAATGACCGGAAGACCGCCATACGCCAAGAAATGACCACACTGTATCTTATCCAGAGTCAAATAACCTGTATTCCAGGCACTGCTACATGATGTACTAACACTGTGAATAGCATTTACCATGCCTTTGTTGTTGACTTTTACAACCTAGGAGGTGTTTTTGCCCCCCCCACCATACAACGTTAGAACCTCAGTGTGCGTCTCCTGTGTAGTGGATAGCAGGATGTTGTTTTTGGTTTGGTTCGTTCTGATTCATGTGATGTGTGACAGGATGACAGTGCGGAAGAACAGATTGTGTGGCGTGCTGTGTACAAGCCATCTGCCCGGCAGTGATTGTGGTGCTTTGTGTCTGCTGTGCAAAGTAACAAGTATCGCTTATTAACACTTCAAAACCAAAGCAGGGGCTCCCGGTGCTGAAAAAGAGAGGACAGGACGTATATGGACGCGTTCGGCTGCTCCTATGTGTGCGGCATTTCCTGTCGGTTGCGTTTTGACGATATCTGTAGGAAGCACTTGCCATATAGCCGGCGACGTGGATACTGGGGTGATTCTGACCTGATCGTAGAGGTGCTACATTTAGCACCCAGCTTTCCTGACATGCTAGCCCGCCCCGCGTGTCAGTCCCTGCCCCCCGCCGCACAAGTACAAAAGCATCGCGCAGCGGCGATGCTTTTGTACTTGAAGAGTAGCTACCAGCCAGTATAGCTGCTGCGCGCTGGCAGGAACTACTCGTCGCTGCGTTGCCTGGACTGCGCACCCTAAACGACGGCTAAACACCACCTGCCCAGCGGCCGCCTCAGCCTGTCAGTCAGGCAGAGGTGATCGCAGGGCTCAGACAGCCGTCGGCCGTCTGGCATGCGCAGTTCAGACTTGATCGCTGCTGTGCGAGAACGCCCCACTGTCCGCCATGGCATTGTATGCTTATAAAATCAAAATACATCAGAGTCAGTTCTTCATCTGGCAGATTTACAGCCCTGTTTATTTCCACGCTGCTGGGAAGAATTACCCTGTGCGTCCTCCTGCAGCGTTTGATCCGCCTAGTCTCAGTTATCTCTCAAATAGTTGGGAATTAACTGTAAAATGACTGGTGTGAATGTTACCATTGTTTCTGGGTTGATTCCATTGTGGCGGAACAGATTTAATTTCTTACCCTCGTATGTATGTAATGTCCCAGGACAATAATTCACGAATCCGTTGTTGCAAGAAAGAACATGGTGTCCCACGTACACAGTGCAGGGGGTAATATGCACAGCCCCGGCGGTCCATCCAACCCAGGGACCTTAATATATCCCCACGCTAGACCGCCCCGGCACACCACAAAGGGGTCAATTCTATTCAGCGACAGTTGAATAGCGCAGGGAGTTAGCTCCCGGCACTATTCAATACAGCGCCAAGTGACGCCAATTGTCGGGAATTCTTCTCTTACCCCCGGGGGATGAGAGAGGAAATCCGACAAAAGTGCTGCTGCGCGGCCGGCGCGAGGCTGATTCTGTCGGTAATCAGCATTGCGCCGGGGAGTTAAGTCGGAGTTAATGCCCATTCTCTCGACAATTCAACCTCTTAAGTTGACGAGAACGGGCCTTCGCCAACTTAACATGAGCTGAATTGAATAGCGACGGGAGCTAACTCCCAGCGCTATTCAACTGTTGCTGAATAGAATTGACCCCATAAGGCGGCTGAATTATCTCTGACTGTCTCTTAGCACCCGTTACAGATTACAGGAACGCGGCAAATGTTTATTTCCTTGGGGCCAACGTTCTGCAGTTAGGCGCGTCGTATTGCAATGGCTCTGCCACGTGGCACAGTGGCGGCTTGGTAACGGATGTTTGCGGGTGGTCAGGCGCCTTGCGTCTGTCTGGTGTGTACTGTGAAAGGTCGTAGGTGACAAACCTCGGAGTTGTTTGAGGTTTAATCCACGTCTCTGTCTATTTGGTGAATGCTGAAAATATGTCGCTGTCCTTACCGTATTGCAGCTAGGGTATCTGTATCACCCGCCAGCTGTGTGTGGGTACCTACCTGTGTAGAGAATGCAGTACACGGAAGCAGCGGAGTAAAAGGCTACAACCAGAGAGGAGGTCACGTAAATTGGGGCGTTTGTGTTGGCCCAATTACAGAGGGACAAGAACTGGAAGAAGGTAGATTGTGATGAGTGGTTACCAAGGCCTAGCGGAGTTTGCCGTCACCACTGTTTCTATACAGAGTACTGTTACGGGGATTGTTGGCGTATGTTCGGAATAAGACGCTACTGTTGCTTTATCCAGGGCCGGAGACGGAGCTTGTGCTGAACCAGAGAGTGCTTATGTTTTCCCCAGTAAGCTGGGTCTGCCTTATAGGGTGAGACGGTATCGCAGCCGGTGGTTTTGCCTTTATCAATTCACCCCTTCTTTAACTTCCGCAAAATAGTCCTAAAATCATTATATGCATAATCAGAGCTGCTTATATTTACCCAAATGTCACACAGACAAGTGTCCTTATGTTCTGTAGTTGTGTAACCTAAACCATCATTCTTCTAAAGGCAAATTGTAAGGGGATCTGGTCTCTAGGTCGACAGTAAGTAGGTCGACAGGGTCTCTAGTTCGACAGGTCAAAGGGTGGAGATGAGTTTTTCACAATTTAGTGGTCGACCTAGTTACAGTCTACCTTGCATACCACAGCCATTGTAAGCTGCATTGTGAGATATGGTATCTTTCTGTGTACTGATCATATTAAAGATAATGGGGGTCATTCTGAGTTGATTGTACAGCTACGATCATTCACACTGACATGTGGGGGGACGCCTAGCACAGGCCTAGCCCGCCACGCATGTCAGTCCGGTCCCCCCTCGCAGAAGTGCAAAGGCATCACACAGCGGCGATGCCTTTGCACTTCAAGAGTAGCTCCCGACCAGCGCAGCTTTAGCGTGCTGGCCGGGAGCTACTCATCGTTCCTCGGCCCGCAGCGGCAGCATGTGACGTCACGCAGCCGCTGCGGCCCGCCCCCCGTTCAGTCCGGCCACGCCTGCGTTGGCCGAACCAAACCCACGAAAACCGCGGCCAAACGCTGCTGTTCCGCCCCCTCCCGCCCAGCGATCGCCTCTGCCTGTCAATCAGGCAGAGGCGATCGCATCCCTGCTACGGCCTTCGGCCGTCTGGCATGCGCAGCAGGGACCCGTTCGCTCTGCTGCGTTAAAACGCAGCGAGCGAACTGGTCAGAATGACCCCCAATATCTTCTGTTTTAACTTTGTTTAAAAGAACCTGATATTCAAATTGATCTAATAGGACGCTAAGGAGTAGTATTTTCTAACTTGGCACCTTGGAAGTACCGTGCTCCACTGCTGGGGGGGATCTAGATTTGGGAGAGTACAAACTCAAATCTAACTACAGCGTTAAAAGTTTAAAAAACCAAGCTGGCCAGCACGTGGGGGCTACATGCAAAAGCAGCCGGTGTTTGCCCTGCATGCAATCATAATAACTGTATTTCTTCCTCTTGTATTGCAGCACCGTTTGTCTGCGCTCCCAGCTAAGAATCGGGTCCTCGGTGTATATGTGTGTGTATATAATACCTATATGTGTAGGAAGGGCAGTATGCTCATGGAATCTCCTCCTCAGTAGCTGCGAGCTTGTTGCCTGTGCCCGTCTGGGTTTCCCTATGCGCTGATTGTGCCCGGGCGTGCGGACAGGCTGGGTGATTGCTTTGTGTAACTCGTGATTACACACTAAGTGGTTTTTGTTCTTTGTTGCTCACATGATCCGCTTTGGCTCTTTTAAAGGTGCAGCGTGATTTATGTAGTGATAAGAAAGTGACACAGGTTATACACAGGCTCTTAAATCCTCATCCACTGACCTTCAGGTCTTATTTCGGCGGTAATGCTCCCACCCCCCTCCGATGGCTAAATTCACGGTAGCCGTGGCGTACCTACGTTTAGGATCCGAGCTGCTGCCTTGCTATACATGGCTGCTTTCCTGCAACAGTATTCCGAGCAGTGTCGGGATTCCGGTGTCAGAATCCTGATCTTGACCGGATCCTCATCGTGGACACATTATTCTACGCTTTTGAGGGAATGTTCACGGTTGTACCTTCCCCTGTGGAGCTTACAGTCTATATTCTCTACCACACAGACATTAACCTCCCAGTACATTCTTGTACATACTGGGAGCGGAAGCGCTCGGCACAGATGGTGGGAATAGGACGCGTAGCCTCAGCGCTGTGCCTCCTGCAGCCGGTCTGGGTGCTGTGTGTGTATATAAGCGCTGTTAAACTGAAATGTTTTGTTACCTTAATCAACCCTTCCAAGGACCCATGACCATATTATATAGGATTTGGGGATATAAAGTGTTCACGCTAGGCTGTTTTAGCAGGGCGCCGCGCCCTGCCCGTTTTTTAGCAGGCAAAACCCGCCCTGCCCTTTTGCGACGCCCTGCTAGAACAGCCGCCCGCTTCCTGCCCTCCCGGCGTGTATAGATGCCGTGCGCATGCGTGTGGCATCCATTCACGCATTGGGAGAGAGCTGGGGGGAGCCCAGCACCGACGGAGGTGCTGGGCACGCCCCCAACAGTGACGTCGCCGGCCACAGACGCTCTCTATAGTAGCGTCTGTGGGCCTCCCCCTAAAATGACGCAGGTGTGGCCACGCCCCCTAATTTGCGTGGTCGCGCCCCCGCTTCGGGCGGGCGCGCGCACACATATGCCCCCGGAGTCCGGCGCCCTGCCCCTTTTCACTCCTAGAGTGAACACTAATATATATAACTGGAGGGTTTCTTAAGCTGGGTACACTTCTGCGCTCGCTCAGCTGGTTGGGTAAATGCTCCCGACCAGCCGAGTGCTGTGACCCCCTGTGCGTCGCCTGCAAGGAATGGCTCCGTGTGTACAGGCTTCTATGGGAACGGGAGGATGGCCCGATTAATACTAAACAGCACATTCGACGCATCCGTTGCAGGAGCGTTCTAAGCGGATTAACGGCTAGCACTCCTGCAGCGGTCCTACAAACACACCTATACAAGCGTCAGCCGGGGCATATATTGTGTAGGTGTGTATCCAGCTGAAACCTGTTATGTCTAACCTCAGAGCGAGATTCTGTAGTTATTCAGTGTAAATGAAAAAACCTATACATTACGTCCCTATGTAGGAATATGTGGCTGCCCACTGTCATTTAAATCTCGCGTTCTGATTGTGCTGATTGCAGGGTGTGGGTCAGTGGGTCGACCTCATATGGTTGACTGGGTCAAAAGGTGAATAGGTTGACATGCAAAAGGTTGACATGGAAATGGTCGACACAAGTTGTTGTTTTTTGTGTGTTGTTATTTTGTATGTTTGACCACATGTAAGGCAAATGAATGGAAAGGTGTGTCCTCGCAGGCTCGCTACGCTGCCGGCACAGGATACTATTCCCAGCCATGGTCCATGTGCTTAGTAAATCAAGAAAAAGTAAAATAAATATGTATGGAAAAAATACAAAACAGCTGGTGTCGATCTTTTGAACCTGTCTGCCTAATGCATGTTGACCTGTCGACCTATCATCCGGAACCCCTGAGGGCATTAGGTAAGATAACAGAACTACCATTTTCAGCACAGCCTTGGCTAAGCAAATGATTTTAGTTGCATGAAATGAGATTCATTTATAAAACAGAAACATAACCGTGGTCCATCCTCTGGAACTCACTCCCGTGCCAAGTCCGACTTTTTTCCAGTGTCGCCAGCTTCAAATGTGCACTTAAAACGCACTTTCTCTGACGTCCTAGTGGATGCTGGGGACTCCGTAAGGACCATGGGGAATAGCGGCTCCGCAGGAGACTGGGCACAACTAAGAAAGATTTAGGACTACCTGGTGTGCACTGGCTCCTCCCTCTATGCCCCTCCTCCAGACCTCAGTTAGAATTTTGTGCCCGGCCGAGCTGGTTGCACACTAGGGGCTATCCTGAGCTCTTAGAAAAGAAAGTATATTTTAGGTTTTTTTATTTTCAGTGAGATCTGCTGGCAAGACTCACTGCTTTGAGGGACTGAGGGGAGAAGAAGCGAACCTACCTGCTTGCAGCTAGCTTGGGCTTCTTAGGCTACTGGACACCATTAGCTCCAGAGGGATCGAACACAGGCCCAGCCTCGGTCATCCGGTCCCGGAGCCGCGCCGCCGCCCCCCTTGCAGAGCCAGATGCAAGAAGAACGTCCAGAAAATCGGTGGCTGAAGACTCCGGTCTTCATTAAGGTAGCGCACAGCACTGCAGCTGTGCGCCATTGCTCCCCATGCACACCACACACTCCGGACACTGATGGGTGCAGGGCGCTGGGGGGGGGAACGCCCTGGGCTGCAATATAAATACCTTAACTTGGCAAAACAACACAATATAGTCAGTAAGACTATATATGTGTAAAATCCCCTGCCATAAATATCCTGAAAAAAGCGGGAGAAGTCCGCCGTGAAGGGGGCGGGGCTATCTCCCTCAGCACACTGGCGCCATTTCCTCTCACAGCTCCGCTGAAAGGACGCTCCCCAGGCTCTCCCCTGCAGATTCCAGGCTCAATAGGGTAAAAAAGAGAGGGGGGGGCACTAAATTTAGGCGCAAATGGTGTATTATAGCAGCTATAGAGGAAAAATCACTGTGTGTAGTGTGTATCCCTGTATTATATAGCGCTCTGGTATGTGCTGGCATACTCTCTCTCTGTCTCCCCAAAGGACTTTGTGGGGTCCTGTCCTCAGTCAGAGCATTCCCTGTGTGTGTGCGGTGTGTCGGTACGGCTGTGTCGACATGTTTGATTAGGCTTATGTGGAGGCGGAGCAGGTGCCGATAAATGTGAAGTCGCCCCCTGAGGGGTCGACACCTGAATGGATGGACATGTGGAAGGAATTACGCGACAGTGTCAACTCCTTACATAAAAGGTTTGACGACATAGCAGATGTGGGACAGCCGGCTGCTCAGCCCATGCCTGCCCAGGCGTCTCAAAAGCCATCAGGGGCTCTAAAACGCCCACTACCTCACATGGCAGACACAGATGTCGACACGGAGTCTGACTCCAGTGTCGACGACGATGAGACTAGTGTACATTCCAATAGAGCCATTCGTTATATGATTACGGCAATGAAAAATGTGTTGCACATTTCTGATATTACCCCAGGTACCACAAAAAGGGTATTATGTTTGGGGAGAAAAAGCTTCCAGTGGTTTTCCCCCATCTGATGAATTAAATGAAGTGTGTGAAGAAGCGTGGGCTTCCCCCGATAAGAAACTGGTAATTTCTAAAAAGTTACTAATGGCGTACCCTTTCCCGCCAGAGGACAGGTCACGTTGGGAGACATCCCCTAGGGTGGATAAAGCGCTCACACGTCTGTCAAAAAAGGTGGCACTACAGTCTCCGGACACGGCTGCCTTAAAGGAGCCTGCGGATAGAAAGCAGGAGGCTATCCTGAAGTCTGTATATACACACTCAGGAATTATACTGAGACCGGCTATTGCTTCAGCATGGATGTGCAGTGCTGCAGCTGCGTGGTCAGATTCCCTGTCGGAAAACATTGATACCCTAGATAGGGACACTATATTGCTAACCATAGAGCATATTAAAGACGCTGTCTTATACATGAGAGATGCACAGAGGGATATTTGCCGGCTGGCATCTAAAATAAACGCAATGTCCATTTCTGCCAGGAGAGGATTGTGGACTCGGCAGTGGACAGGAGATGCAGATTCTAAAAGGCACATGGAAGTTTTGCCTTACAAGGGTGAGGAGTTGTTTGGGGATGGTCTCTCGGACCTCGTTTCCACAGCGACAGCTGGGAAGTCAGCATTTTTACCCCATGTTCCCTCACAGCCAAAGAAAGCACTGTATTATCAGGTACAGTCCTTTCGGCCCCAGAAAGGCAAGCGGGTTTGAGGCGCGTCCTTTCTGCCCAGAGGCAGAGGTAGAGGGAAAAAGCTCCAACATACAGCCAGTTCCCAGGAACAAAAGTCCTCCCCCGCTTCCTCTAAGTCCACCGCATGACGCTGGGGCTCCACAGGCGGAGCCAGGTACGGTGGGGGCCCGTCTCAAGAACTTCAGCGACCAGTGGGCTCGCTCACGGGTGGATCCCTGGATTCTACAAGTACTTCAGGGGTACAAGCTGGAATTCGAGACGTCTCCCCCTCGCCGTTTCCTCAAATCTGCCTTGCCGACAGCTCCCCCGGACAGGGAGGCAGTGCTGGAGGCGATTCACAAGCTGTATTCTCAGCAGGTGATAATCAAGGTACCCCTCCTTCAACAAGGACGGGGTTACTATTCCACAATGTTTTTGGTACCGAAACCGGACGGTTCGGTGAGACCCATTTTAAATTTAAAATCCTTGAACACTTATATAAGAAGGTTCAAGTTCAAGATGGAATCGCTCAGGGCGGTGATTGCAAGCCTGGACGAGGGGGATTACTTGGTATCACTGGACATCAAGGATGCTTACCTGCATGTCCCCATTTACCCTCCTCACCAGGTGTACCTCAGATTTGTGGTACAGGACTGTCATTACCAATTCCAGACGTTGCAGTTTGGTCTGTCCACGGCACCGAGGGTATTTACCAAGGTAATGGCCGAAATGATGATACTCCTTTGAAAAAAGGGAGTTTTAATTATCCCGTACTTGGACGATCTCCTTATAAAGGCGAGGTCCAGGGAACAGTTGTTGATCGGAGTAGCACTAGCTCGGGAAGTGCTACAACAGCACGGCTGGATCCTGAATTTTCCAAAGTCACAGCTGGTTCCTACAACGCGTCTACTGTTCCTGGGGTTGGTTCTGGACACGGAGCAGAAAAAAGTGTTTCTCCCGGAGGAGAAGGCCAAGGAGTTGTCATCTCTAGTCAGAGACCTCCTAAAACCAAAACAGATGTCGGTGCACCACTGCACGCGAGTCCTGGGAAAGATGGTGGCTTCTTACGAAGCAATTCCTTTCGGAAGGTTCCATGCAAGGATCTTTCAGTGGGATCTGTTGGACAAGTGGTCCGGATCGCATCTTCAGATGCATCGGCTGATAACCCTGTCTCCAAGGACCAGGGTGTCGCTGTTGTGGTGGCTGCAGAGTGCTCATCTTCTAGAGGGCTGCAGATTCGGCATACAGGACTGGGTCATGGTGACCACGGATGCCAGCCTTCGAGGTTGGGGGGCAGTCACACAGGGAAGAAACTTCTAAGGACTATGGACGAGTCAGGAGACTTCCCTACACATAAATATTCTGGAACTAAGGGCCATTTACAATGCCCTAAGTCAGGCAAGACCCCTGCTTCAACACCAGCCGGTGCTGATCCAGTCAGACAACATCACGGCGGTCGCCAATGTAAACCGTCAGGGCGGCACAAGAAGCAGGATGGCGATGGCAGAAGCCACAAAGATTCTCCGATGGGCGGAAAATCACGTGATAGCACTGTCAGCAGTGTTCATCCCGGGAGTGGACAACTGGGAAGTAGACTTCCTCAGCAGGCACGACCTCCACCCGGGAGAGTGGGGATTTCATCCAGAAGTCTTCAAGCTGATTGTAAATCGCTGGGAACGGCCACAGGTGGACATGATGGCGTCCCGCCTCAACAAAAAGCTAAAAAGATATTGCGCCAGGTCAAGGGACCCTCAGGCGATAGCTGTGGACGCTCTAGTGACACCGTGGGTGTACCAGTCGGTTTATGTGTTCCCTCCTCTGCCTCTCATACCCAAGGTACTGAGAATAATAAGGAGAGGAGTAAGAACTATACTTGTGGTTCCGGATTGGCCAAGAAGAGCTTGGTACCCAGAACTTCAAGAAATGATCTCAGAGGACCCATGGCCTCTGCCACTCAGACAGGACCTGCTGCAGCAGGGACCCTGCCTGTTCCAAGACTTACCGCGGCTGCGTTTGACGGCATGGCGGTTGAACGCCGGATCCTGAAGGAAAAGGGCATTCCGGAGGAAGTAATCCCTACGCTGATTAAAGCTAGGAAGGAGGTGACCGCAAACCATTATCACCGCATATGGCGAAAATATGTTGCGTGGTGTGAGGCCAGAAGGGCCCCAATGGAGGAATTTCAGCTGGGTCGATTTCTGCACTTCCTACAGTCAGGGGTGACTATGGGCCTCAAATTAGGTTCCATTAAGGTCCAGATTTCGGCTCTGTCGATTTTCTTCCAAAAAGAACTGGCTTCACTGCCTGAAGTTCAGACGTTTGTTAATGGAGTGCTGCATATTCAGCCCCCTTTTGTGCCTCCAGTGGCACCTTGGGATCTCAACGTGGTGTTGAATTTCCTTAAGTCACATTGGTTTGAGCCACTTAAAACCGTGGAACTAAAATATCTCACGTGGAAAGTGGTCATGCTGTTGGCCTTGGCTTCGGCCAGGCGTGTGTCAGAATTGGCGGCTTTGTCATGTAAAAGTCCTTATCTGATTTTCCATATGGATAGGGTGGAATTGAGGACTCGTCCCCAATTTCTTCCTAAGGTGGTATCAGCTTTTCATTTGAACCAACCTATTGTGGTGCCTGCGGCTACTAAGGACTTGGAGGATTCCAAGTTGCTGGATGTAGTCAGGGCCCTGAAACTCTGTTTCCAGGACGGCTGGAGTCAGGAAAACTGACTCGCTATTTATCCTGTATGCGCCCAACAAGCTGGGTGCTCCTGCTTCATAGCAGACTATTGCTCGCTGGATCTGTAGTACGATTCAACTTGCACATTCTGCGGCTGGACTGCCGCATCCTAAATCTGTAAAAGTCCATTCCACGAGGAAAGTGGTCTCTTCTTGGGCGGCTGCCCGAGGGGTCTCGGCTTTGCAACTTTGCCGAGCTGCTACTTGGTCGGGTTCAAACACATTTGCTAAATTCTTCAAGTTTGATACCGTGGCTGAGGAGGACCTTGAGTTTGCTCATTCGGTGCTGCAGAGTCATCCGCACTCTCCCGCCCGTTTGGGAGCTTTTGTATAATCCCCATGGTCCTTACGGAGTCCCCAGCATCCACTAGGACGTCGGAGAAAATAAGAATTTACTCACCGGTAATTCTATTTCTCGTAGTCCGTAGTGGAAGCTGGGCGCCCATCCCAAGTGCGGATTGTCTGCAATACTTGTGTATAGTTATTGCCTAACTAAAGGGTTATTGTTTGGAGCCATCTGTTTGAGAGGCTCAGTTGTTGTTCATACTGTTCCCTGGGTATAGTATCATGAGTTGTACGGTGTGATTGGTGTGGCTGGTATGAGTCTTACCCGGGATTCCAAATCCTTTCCTTATTGTGTCAGCTCTTCCGGGCACAGTTTCCTAACTGAGGTCTGGAGGAGGGGCATAGAGGGAGGAGCCAGTGCACACCAGGTAGTCCTAAATCTTTCTTAGTTGTGCCCAGGCTCCTGCGGAGCCGCTATTCCCCATGGTCCTTACGGAGTCCCTAGCATCCACTACGGACTACGAGAAATAGAATTACCGGTGAGTAAATTCTTATTTTTTCATTGAAGCTGCCTTCCAGCCCCCCTCCTAGATCTCCACTTAGCTCTCCTCCTTTCCAGGCCCCCTCCTAGATCTCCACTTAGCTGTCCTCCTTTCCAGCCCCCCTCCTAGATCTCCACTTGGCTCTCCTCCTTTCCAGCCCTCCTCCTAGATCTCCACTGACCTCTCCTCCTTTCCAGCCCCCCTCCTAGATCTCCACTGACCTCTCCTCCTTTCCAGCCCCCCTCCTTTCCAGCCCCCCTCCTAGATCTCCACTGACCTCTCCTCCTTTCCAGCCCCCTCCTAGATCTCCACTAACCTCTCCTCCCTTCCAGCCTCCCTCCTAGATCTCCACTTAGCTCTCCTCCTTTCCAGCCCCCTCCTAGATCTCCACTAACCTCTCCTCCCTTCCAGCACCCCTCCTAGATCTCCACTTGGCTCTCCTTCTTTCCAGCCCTCCTCCTAGATATCCACTTGGCTCTCCTCCTTTCCAGCCCTCCTCCTAGATCTCCACTTGGCTCTCCTCCTTTCCAGCCCTCCTCCTAGATCTCCACTTGGCTCTCCTCCTCCTTTCCAGCCCCCCATCCTAGATCTCCACTTTGCTCTCCTCCCTTCCAGCCCCTCTCCTAGATCTCCACTTGGCTCTCCTCCTTTCCAGCCCTCCTCCTAGATAACCACTTGGCTCTCCTCCTTTCCAGCCCTCCTCCTAGATCTCCACTTGGCTCTCCTCCTTTCCAGCCCTCCTCCTAGATCTCCACTTGGCTCTCCTCCCTTCCAGCCCCCCTCCTAGATCTCCACTTGGCTCTCCTCCTTTCCAGCCCTCCTCCTAGATATCCACTTGGCTCTCCTCCTTTCCAGCCCTCCTCCTAGATCTCCACTTGGCTCTCCTCCTTTCCAGCCCTCCTCCTAGATCTCCACTTAGCTCTCCTCCCTTCCAGCCCCCCTCCTAGATCTCCACTTGGCTCTCCTCCTTTCCAGCCCTCCTCCTAGATCTCCACTTGGCTCTCCTCCTTTCCAGCCCCCCATCCTAGATCTCCACTAACCTCTCCTCCTTTCCAGCCCCCCCCCCTCCTAGATCTCTACTAACCTCTCCTCCTTTCCAGCCCCCCCCCTCCTAGATTTCCACTAACCTCTCCTCCTTTCCAGCCCCCCTCCTCCTAGATCTCCACTTACCTCCTCCTTTCCAGCCCCCTCCTAGATAATTATATTAAAAAACACTAAGTTCCTGTCACTATCGGCCTCTGTTATTGCCACTGTCCTGCCGTGTGCGTAGGTTATAGTGAGATAAGGCGTTGGGCAAGCCGTGTGTGTCTGTCATTCTCAGCGTCTGTCGTTCGTAATGTAGATTTTATTGAGTATCCTAATGAATGATGTAACATTCTAATAGCTGTTCTAGTTTAATCTTGGAGATCTGTCTCCTGAATAATTGATATTTATTTTAAATATTTGATCTAGTCATGAGATTTACACTAACGTTGTACTCTGTGTGCTTTTATATTCTACAACCTCCTGGAAATACTGGCCTGTGCTTCTTTTCCAGCCGCGCCATGCGCGAGATGGGCGGCATATTGTGTTCCCCGGTATTGCTAAGTTTTTACCTTGCCCGTATTTTACGTGGTGGTAGCAAGCACACTGGTTACTCGTCGGAAGCTAGGTGCATACGCTGCTAATATGGGCCCTCGTGGGTTGTGTGTCGCTTTTCGTATGTACAGAAATGCATGTTTGCGAGCATTATTTTGGGCGTAATCAACTTTGCAACCATCTCCCCCCATTGTTTCTTTTAAGATCAAGGTCATTGTAATATTTTTTTTATTTTGTATTTCTAGGAGCAGCATTGACGTAGACATTTGTGTTTCCGTACAGTTTTCAGCAGACTTTTGCTCGTACGCTTTCTCCTCTCCCCGTGGTTGGTGAGACTAGGAGAGCAGCGTCGGGATCATGTTCACACTCAGAGGGCGAGATTATAATAGAGGTAATCTGATCACACCCTTGTGACTCCCGTTGCCCAGTGCACTTTCTGCATTGTCACTCGCTGCATTTGTCCTTCAAGCCGGCAGCTGCGTATAGGTTTTTAGGTGATGGCTGAGAAGGCGGAGGAGCACACTGCTGCAATGCACAAGGCACACGCCCTTTGTTACGGCGTGGAACAGGAAGGTCGTCCGGAGCAGAGGAATGTGGCACAAATAGCAGCGACTTCCTCTGCTATTCATTTTCCCAGACAGCTGGAGGGTGAGGCCGGCTGACCTTCCCTCTACGTTCCCTGGTTATGTGATGGCTATTAGTCAGAGGTCTGCCCGTGCTCCGGTTCCCAATGTACACCATATTAGGTAATCCTGACACTACGGTACCAAGTACAGCGCCAACCACACTGTAGGGCGCAGCGGCATCTCCAGGACGTGGAGTGTTGTGATGCGCTGTGCTGGTCGGGTCATCCGGGCACCTGTGCAAAAGGACGGCACTGTGCCATGCACCCCCTCCCCCCGTCTGCCGTGTAATGCTAGGTACCCACCTGAGCAACTTCACGTCAACATGTACAGTGTCAACACCGTGATGTCGATATTGTTGAAATGTTAACATTCTGCACAGATCGGAGGGATCAGCACTAGGGGGGAGGTAAAGGGTCAACAATACTCTATGCCGGATGCGTCGCACGATCAGTCGTAAGTCGCAGTCAACAAAGACACATCGTCGACACCACCGACCTGCAGAGCCTGGCCTCATCACTCCCAGAAAATGGGAGCTGGCCAGCGTTTTAGGAATGCAAGCCAGCTCCGCCCACCCCCAAGCGGAGTGCAATCACGCACGTGTAGCCGCCTCGCCATCGTACGTGTGTGTACACCTGTCTGAATCAGGCCCCGGGGCCAGAAATGTCGGGCAGGTGTTAGGAAATCCCGTGCACGTGGTATCTGCTCTCCCCGGAGACGCATCTTGCAGCAGGTCACACCCGGTCATCCCATCTCCCTGCTCTGGAAGGGTAACTGGCGCCAGGTGCTGCGTACACCCCCGAGGATAGTGCGCAGTGTGTACCTACTGTAGATTTAGGCGGATTCATTTTAATTGGCAAACTTGTATTAATGCACTTATCACATTGTCAGAGCCCATTGAGCTTGCTGGTGAAGCGAATAGACCTGTACACACACTTAGAGAGATATAGATTATTATTATCCTTTATATGGCGCCACAGGGGTTCCGCAGCGCCCAATTACAGAGTGTATGTGTGTGTATATATATGTGTGTATATGTGTGTGTGTGTATGTGTGTGTGTATGTGTGTGTGTGTATATATATATATATATATATATATATATATATATATATATATATATATATATTTTTATCTATAGGGGGGTTAGGGATAGGCTGTGAGGGGGGGGGGGGTTAGGGATAGGCTGCGAGGGGGGGGTTAGGGATAGGCTGCGAGGAGGAGGGTTAGGGATAGGCTGCGAAGAGGGGGGATTAGGGATAGGCTGCTGCGGGTGGGGGTTAGGGATAGGCTGCGAGGGGGGGGTTAGGGATAGGCGGCTTGGTGTGGGGTTAGGGATAGGCTGGGGGGGTGGTAGGAATAGTGGGAGAAATACTAGCTCGGAACTCTGCAGCATCACAAGTCTGCGCCAGAAGTCAGACACCGCACTGCCGGGAACCGAAAGTGACATGGTCACTGTCAACAATTTCTCCATGTAGACATTCTCCTGTTGATCTGATGACTGTCAGCGGTCAGACCACACCCCCGTTCAGAAGTGATAGCGCTCGGTGAAATTGCAGTTTTATGGGAGAGTTGATTGAAGTGGTAAGACTGTATGTGGCACCGAGCGCTGTGTATAAGGCTTGTCGGCGTTTCAGTAGTGTGTCGGCACGTTACACGCAGAGCAGGAGACTGGGAAGTCTGCATGTGAGAAGATTGCCACTTACTCTAAAATAAAGATTCTGAAGCCATTGTGTGTGTATTGGGGGGCTGGAATAGCCGGGGGTCCTTTATTACCTTGTCCTTTTTGGTAAGTGCTGGTACTAGTCACTGTGTTCCTTTGCTAGAACCGTTTATATTGGCACTGCCCGTGTACATGGTATGGGCCACTCCCCCATATGGGCATGTACTAGGATTTTGGGTGGGTCCCACACGTTCCCTTACACTGATCACTGGCGGCTACTATAGACCTATCCGCACAATGAGTGGTTTTATGGTGGGGGGAGTTCAGTTGGTTTTGCGCACCCATAAGTAATTGGCACCTGACAGTCACTCTTCAGTTGCTCCACAAGACCTTTTCGCACCCTCTACTTAATTGCTCTTGTGTTGCTAAACCCATGCAGAGTATTTGGCGATCTGACGACACTGCACCTTGGGCGCCAAGAATACCGACTTATTGATGAGTTGGCAAGCTTATTTCCGTGATAAGTGATGGGTGCCCAAATGATCCAAATAGTTCCCGTCACTTTGCGCAGGAGATGCGGACGACCAACAAGTGTGACGGTATTTATAAAACGGTTACTTAATACATTTAGCGGGGGACATTTACTAAGCGGTGATAAGAGTGGAGAAGTGAGCCAGTGGAGAAGTTGCCCATGGCAACCAGTCAGCACTGTAGTAACATCTATAATTTGCATACTATGAAATGATACAGAGCTGCTGATTGGTTGATGGGGTGACTTCTCCACTGGCTCACTTCCCCGCTCTGATCACTGCTTAGTAAATGTCCCCCTTAGAAGACTTCCTGAACCAGGTAAAGATGATGTAACGTCACGCAAAAGAGGAGGAAAACACCACCAAGAAGTAATAAGGAAAATGACACAAAGTAAAGTGCACTGTAGCACAGCGGCTTACCGCTCTGAGCCGTATGTTGCGGAATGTCTAAGCACTGGAATTTCCATGGGAAGAAATCCATCTGTACAGTAACATTGTTTATATCAGGGGGGAAAAACTTTCTTACTATCAGAAACTCTCTCCAGTCCTACAAACCATACGTACAAATTTTTTTTTATTAACAGTGTCTTATATTGCGCAGCAAATTCCGTTGCGCTTTACAACTGGATAGAATTAGAAGACAAAACTGGGTAAGAACAAACAGTCATAGAGGTAGGAGGGCCCTGCTCGCAAGCTTACACTCTATGGACGTACAATGGGCCTAATTCTGAGTTGATCGCAGCAGCAAATTTGTTAGCAGTTGGGCAAAACCATGTGCACTGCAGGTGGGGCCGATGTAACATGTGCAGAGAGAGTTAGATTTGGGTGGGGTGTGTTCAAACTGCAATCTAAATTGCAGTGTAAATATAAAGCAGCCAGTATTTACCCTGCACGGAAATAATATAACCCACCCAAATCTAACTCTCTCTGCACATGTTACATCTGCCCCACCTGCACTGCACATGGTTTTGCCCATTAGTTTTTTGGTTTGCTGAGACACCTGAATACCCCTCTGTCCACTAATGGTCACATTCTGTGTTATAGTAGAGTTGTATTGAGTTAGACCTTTATTTAGCATAAAATAGAATAGCTATACCTGCGTATTAAAGCATGTAGAAAATTCAATATTTGATTTCTAATATGAAGAATGTCTCTGTCACATTGGTGTGTCTTTGCTTGTTGTAACAAGTGAGCAACAGGCTCACTGCATCGAGGGACTAAGGGGAGAAGAAGCGAACCTGCCTGCTTGCAGCCAGCTTGGGCTTCTTAGGCTACTGGACACCATTAGCTCCAGAGGGACCGAACACAGGCCCAGCCTCGGAGCTCGGTCCCAGAGCCGCGCCGCCGGCCCCCTTACAGAGCCAGAAGCAAGAAGAGGTCCGGAAAATCGGCGGCAGAAGACATCCTGTCTTCACCAAGGTAGCGCACAGCACTGCAGCTGTGCGTCATTGCTCCTCATACACACTTCACACTCCGGTCACTGAGGGTGCAGGGCGCTGGGGGGGGGGGCGCCCTGAGCAGCAATAAAAACACCTTGGCTGGCAAACATACATCACATATAACCCCCAGGGCTATATGGATGTATTTTAACCCCTGCCAGAATCCATAAAAATGCGGGAGAAAAGTCCGCGAAAAAGGGGCGGAGCCTATCTCCTCAGCACACTGGCGCCATTTTCTCTCACAGCTCCGTTGGAGGGAAGCTCCCTGGCTCTCCCCTGCAGTTACTACACTACAGAAAGGGGTTAAAAAAGAGAGGGGGGCACTAATTAGGCGCAGTATTAATAAAACAGCAGCTATAAGGGGAAAAACACTTCTATAAGGTTATCCCTGTATATATATATAGCGCTCTGGTGTGTGCTGGCATACTCTCCCTCTGTCTCCCCAAAGGGCTAGTGGGGTCCTGTCCTCTTATCAGAGCATTCCCTGTGTGTGTGCTGTGTGTCGGTACGATTGTGTCGACATGTATGAGGAGGAAAATGGTGTGGAGGCGGAGCAATTGCCTGTAATGGAGATGTCACCCCCTAGGGAGTCGACACCTGAGTGGCTGAGCTTATGGAAGGAATTACGTGACCGTGTCGGCTCTTTACAAAAGATTGATGACATGAGACAGCCGGCTACTCAGCCTGTGCCTGTCAAGGTGTCTCAAAAGCCATCAGGGGCTCTAAAACGCCCGTTACCTCAGATGGCAGATACAGACGCCGACACGGATACTGTCTCCAGTGTCGACGATTAAGAGACAAATGTGACTTCCAGTAGGGCCACACGTTACATGATTGAGGCTATGGAAAATGTTTTACATATTTCTGATAATACCAGTACCACTAAAAAGGGTATTATGTTGGGTGAGAAAAAACTGCCTGTAGTTTTTCCTGCATCTGAGGAATTAAATGAAGTGTGTGATGATGCGTGGGTTTCCCCCGATAAAAACTGTTAATTCCTAAAAAGTTATTAGCATCATACCCCTTCCCGCCAGAGGATAGGGCACGTTGGGAAACACCCTTTAGGGTGGATAAAGCGCTCACACGCTTGTCTAAACAGGTGGCACGACCGTCCCCGGATACGGCCGCCCTTAAGGAACCTGCTGACAGAAAGCAGAAAAATATCCTAAAATGTATATACACTCACACGGGTGTGATACTGCGACCAGCAATCGCCTCAGCCTGATTGTGCAGTGCTGGGGTGGCTTGGTCGGATTCCCTGACTGACAATATTGATACCCTAGATAGGGACAGTATATTACTGACTATAGAGCATTTAAAAGATGCATTTCTATATATGCGTGATGCACAGAGGGATATTTGCCGACTGGCATCAAGAGTAAGTGCGCTGTCCATTTCTGCCAGAAAGGGTTATGGACAAGACAGTGGTCAGGTGATGCTGATTCCAAAAGGCATATGGAAGTATCGCCTTATAAAAGGGAGGAGTTATTTGGGGTAGGTCTAACAGACCTGGTGGCCACGGCAACGGCTGGGAAATCCACATTTTTACCCCAGGTAGCCTCTCAACATAAGTCCTTTCGGCCCCATAAGGGCAAGCGGGCAAAAGGCTCCTCATTTCTGCCCCGTGGCAGAGGGAGAGGAAAAAGGCTGCAGCAAACAGCCAGTTCCCAGGAACAGAAGCCCTCTCCCGTTTCTGCCAAGTCCTCAGCATGACGCTGGGGCTTTACAAGCGGACTCAGGCACGGTGGGGGCCCGTCTCAAAAATTTCAGCGTGCAGTGGGCTCACTCACAGGTGGACCCCTGGATCCTTCAGGTGGTATCTCAGGGGTACAAATTGGAATTCGAGACGTCTCCCCTTCGCCGTTTCCTAAAGTCTGCTTTACCGACGTCTCCCTCCGACAGGGAGGCGGTTTTGGAAGCCATTCACAAGCTGTATTCCCAGCAGGTGATAATCAAGGTACCCCTCCTACAACAGGGAAAGGGGTATTATTCCACGCTATTTGTGGTACCGAAGCCGGACGGCTCGGTGAGACCTATTTAAAATCTAAAATCCTTGAACACTTACATACAGAGGTTCAAATTCAAGATGGAGTCACTCAGAGCAGTGATTGCAAACCTGGAAGAAGGGGATTATATGGTGTCTGGGCATCAAGGATGCTTACCTACATGTCCCAATTTACCCTTCACACCAAGGGTACCTCAGGGTTGTGGTACAGAACTGTCACTATCAGTTTCAGACGCTGCCGTTTGGTTTGTCCACGGCACCCCGGGTCTTTACCAAAGTAATGGCCGAAATGATGATACTCCTTCGAAGGAAGGGAGTTTTAGTTATCCCTTACTTGGACGATCTCCTGATAAGGGCAAGATCCAGGGAACAGTTGGTAGTCGGGGTAGCACTATCTCAGGTAGTGTTGCGGCAGCACGGTTGGATTCTCATTATTCCAAAATCGCAGCTGATCCCGACGACACGTCTTCTATTCCTAGGGATGATCCTGGACACAGTCCAGAAAAAGGGGTTTCTCCCGGAGGAGAAAGCCAGGGAGTTATCCGAACTAGTCAGAAACCTCCTAAAACCAGGCCAAGTGTCAGTGCATCAGTGCACAAGGGTCCTGGGAAAAATGGTGGCTTCCTACGAAGCAATTCCATTCGGCAGATTCCACGCAAGAACTTTCCAGCGGGACCTGCTGGACAAATGGTCCGGATCGCATCTTCAGATGCATCAGCGGATAACCCTGTCACCAAAGACAAGGGTGTCTCTCCTGTGGTGGTTGCAGAGTGCTCATCTTCTAGAGGGCCGCAGATTCGGCATTCAGGACTGGGTCCTGGTGACCACGGATGCCAGCCTGCGAGGCTGGGGAGCAATCACACAGGGAAGAAATTTCCAGGGCTTGTGGTCAAGCCTGGAGACATCACTTCACATAAATGGAGCTAAGGGCCATTTACAATGCCCTAAGCCCAGCAAGACCTCTGCTTCAAGGTCAGCCGGTGCTGATCCAGTCGGACAACATCACTGCAGTCGCCCACGTAAACAGACAGGGCGGCACAAGAAGCAGGAGGGCAATGGCAGAAGCTGCAAGGATTTTTCGCTGGGCGAAAAATCATGTGATGGCATTGTCAGCAGTGTTCATTCCGGGAGTGGACAACTGGGAAGCAGACTTCCTCAGCAAGCACGACCTCCACCCGGGAGAGTGGGGACTTCACCCAGAAGTCTTCCACAGGATTGTAAACCGTTGGGAAAAACCAAAGGTGGACATGATGGCGTCCCGCCTAAATAAAAAATTGGACAGGTATTGCGCAAGGTCAAGGGACCCTCAGGCAATAGCTGTGGACGCTCTGGTAACACCGTGGGTGTACCAGTCAGTGTATGTGTTCCCTCCTCTTCCTCTCATACCAAAAGTACTGAGAATTATAAGACGGAGGGGAGTAAGAACTATATTCGTGGCTCCGGATTGGCCAAGAAGGACTTGGTACCCGGAATTTCAAGAGATGCTCACGGAGGACCCGTGGCCTCTACCTCTAAGAAGGGACCTGCTCCAGCAAGGACCCTGTCTATTCCAAGACTTACCGCGGCTGCGTTTGACGGCAGGGCGGTTGAACGCCGGATCCTGAAGGAAAAAGGCATTCCGGATGAAGTCATCCCTACCCTGATCAATGCACAAGAAAATAAGGGATCCCTTCTGCGCTCATCCAACAACAATAAACAGTAATGCAATAAATGATAGGTTCCCAATGGATAAGTCTATGACTAAATTATAGTCTCTTTTAGTTCTTATACAAAGCGGAAGTGCTGGATGTAGGGAGACTCAATGCATACCGTACTCCTGTGGGCGGTGAAAACAAACTTGGCATGAGAGCTCTGCAAACCAGTTCGGAGATACAGCGACCCGTCCAGTCAGTGCCACCGCCCGCAGCAGCAGCAGCCGGGGACGGCAGGGAGGGCGAACCGGTAGCGGAGCCAGATGGGTCAGATCTCTGCATTTAAGGTCATCCAACTACGAGGATAAGAACTTTCCACCTCGGAGAAGGTAAAGAAGAACCAAGCGACTTAAGACACCTCTACATGCGGGACATACCACGACTCCTTGTGAGTACGGTATGCATTGAGTCTCCCTACATCCAGCACTTCCGCTTTGTATAAGAACTAAAAGAGACTATAATTTAGTCATAGACTTATCCATTGGGAACCTATCATTTATTGCATTACTGTTTATTGTTGTTGGATGAGCGCAGAAGGGATCCCTTATTTTCTTGTGCATTGTGTTCCAGGGTGATTGAGTGATCATCTGTTGGTATCCCTACTGCAGCTCTCTGAGGCGCAGCAGTCCTCTACCTCCCCTTTTTTAGATTAGTCCTACCCTGATCAAAGCCAGGAAGGATGTAACCGCAAAGCATTATCACCGCATTTGGCGAAAATATGTTGCGCGGTGCGAGGCCAGTAAGGCCCCAATGGAGGAATTTCAGCTAGATCGATTCCTGCAAACAGGAGTGTCTATGGGCCTAAAATTGGGGTCCATTAAGGTTCAAATTTCGGCCCTATCAATTTTCTTCCAGAAAGAACAAGCTTCAGTTCCTGAAGTTCAGACGTTTGTAAAGGGGGTACTGCATATACAGCCTCCTTTTGTGCCTCCAGTGGCACCTTGGGATCTCAATGTAGTTTTGGGGGTCCTAAAGTCACATTAGTTTGAACCACTTGAATCTGTGGAGTTAAAATATCTCACATGGAAAGTGGTCATGCTGTTGGCCCTGGCCTCGGCCAGGCGCGTGTCAGAATTGGCGGCTTTATCCTGTAAAAGCCCTTATCTGATCTTCCATTCAGACAGGGCGGAATTGAGGACTCGTCCTCATTTTCTCCCTAAGGTGGTTTCAGCATTTCATCTGAACCAACCTATTGTGGTACCTGCGGCTACTAGGGACTTGGAGGACTCCAAGTTGTTAGACGTAGTCAGGGCCCTGAAAATATGTTTCCAGGACGGCTGGAGTCAGAAAATCTGACTCGCTGTTTATCCTGTATGCACCCAACAAGCTGGGTGCTCCTGCTTCTAAGCAGACTATTGCTCGTTGGATTTGTGATACAATTCAGCTTGCACATTTTGTGGCAGGCCTGCCACAGCCAAAATCTGTAAAAGCCCATTCCACAAGGAAGGTGGGCTCATCTTGGGCGGCTGCCCGAGGGGTCTCGGCTTTACAACTTTGCCGAGCTGCTACTTGGTCAGGGGCAAACACGTTTGCGAAATTCTACAAATTTGATACCCTGGCTGAGGAGGACCTGGAGTTCTCTCATTCGGTGCTGCAGAGTCATCCGCACTCTCCCGCCCGTTTGGGAGCTTTGGTATAATCCCCATGGTCCTTACGGAGTTCCCAGCATCCACTAGGACGTCAGAGAAAATAAGAATTTACTTACCGATAATTCTATTTCTCGTAGTCCGTAGTGGATGCTGGGCGCCCATCCCAAGTGCGGATTGTCTGCAATACTTGTACATAGTTATTGTTAACTAAATCGGGTTATTATTGTTGTGAGCCATCTTTCCAGAGGCTCCTCTGTTATCATGCTGTTAACTGGGTTCAGATCACAGGTTGTACGGTGTGATTGGTGTGGCTGGTATGAGTCTTACCCGGGATTCAAAATCCTTCCTTATTGTGTACGCTCGTCCGGGCACAGTATCCTAACTGAGGCTTGGAGGAGGGTCATAGGGGGAGGAGCCAGTGCACACCAGGTAGTCCTAAAGCTTTACTTTTGTGCCCAGTCTCCTGCGGAGCCGCTATTCCCCATGGTCCTTACGGAGTTCCCAGCATCCACTACGGACTACGAGAAATAGAATTATCGGTAAGTAAATTCTTATTTTTACTTCTCAAGATCGCAGATCCGTGCAGAAGCCACGTGCCGTCCCCCAGCTCCCTCCACCACAACCGCCAATGCCACAGTGTACAGAAGAGTGGATTATGTGAGAGAGAAGGGACACGTGTCGACGCAGCGTCCTAATTAGCCGATCCTGGATGCATGTGTCGGTAATGATGTGCGTCGGCTGGTCAGCGGCTAGTGTTTGCCACTCTCTCTGGTAACCTTGGAAGACCCCGCGGCTTTGTACTGTAACTGTGTCACTTGTAGGTAGCAGAATAAACCCCTGAAACATCCACAGGGGGGATTAAGTCATTACAGCTGGGGATGAAGTCCGACTGCCCTGCCTCAGTTCATCCTATTAAAGCAGAGGTTCTCAAACTCGGTCCTCGGGGGCACACACAGTGCATGTTTTGCAGGTAACCCAGCAGGTGCACAGGTGTATTAATTACTCACTGACGCATTTTAAAAAGTCCACAGGTGGAGCTAATTATTTAACTTGCGGTTCTGTGAGGAGACCTGCAAAACATGCAGTGTGTGTTCCCCCGAGGACCGAGTTTGAGAACCTCTGTATTAAAGGGATAGATGAGGAGGGCTCCTTCTGTATGGGATCCTTCCAAGATGCCACATTACAAGCCATCCGGTGATCTGTTTTTTTTACCAAATCCGGCACCGGTGTGAGAGGAGCTGTGTATCGCGGCTATAATGTGTAGTGATTGCATGTTGGCCCCGCACCAAGCGGTGATCCTGCAGAAACGTGGTGAGAACGCGTTTCGCCGCCTGATGGGGATAGGACCCTCGTGCTCATCCGTGTTCTTCAGAATGAATGCAATACCTTGGTGCTATCGTGTTTCTGCCGAGCTGCTGTATGCAGAATCTCCTTTACTGCAAGGAGTGATTCCATTGACCGGCTGCGGCGTTTGGATGACTGTATTACATTATGACAGTGGGCGCAGTGTATGACGGCGGTAGTGTATAGATGGCGGATATCGGCAGTTGCCCAGACACCGTTCTGATGTATAATTATCCTGTTTTCTTAGGGCGCCACAAAGTGTCCACAGTGCCGTACGTAGGGGGAAGACGTACGCACATTAACACCGCAGAAACCGGTATCCGTACAATTCACACCGCATACAGACACAATTCTGCTGAAGATATAACAGGCTCAAACGAGGAGGGTACACAAGGCACGGTGGTGTACCCTGGCCACATGAGCTTACGTTCTAGAGGGTGAGGGATGAGACAATAGGAACTACAGGGACAGACAGGTAGCAGAGATGGAAGGTAACGCCTGAGGTGGCAGAGGGTGAAGTGGTGAGAGGGTAGGGGTGCAGAGAAGAGGGGTACGATAAGTGGGGGGAGGCGGAGAGGAAGAGGCACAGACTGTCCGTGTAATACAGGTACCTGGTAATAGTGTTTCTCTGCTTACCATATCTTATACACCAGTTTCTTTACATGAGGAATATTCTGCTGTGTTCTGTGACTGTAGGATGATCATTAAAAAATATGAAGGATTACTAAACCAAAAATGCAGAAAGCGCTGCTAGTCACAGATCCGTGTAAGGTCACCATACCTCCAGCTATATGACATTCTATCTGCACGCGGTTCTGTTATCAGTCATTCTCCAGCAAGGTGAGGCTGATAGAGGGTGGTGTCCTTCAGTAACGTTCCCGTCCGCCGATCTATGGTGCCTGGGGAAGGGGGTGGAATATTGCACCAAGATGATGTTTCTCTTACATTTTGGAATTGAGCACTTTAAACGTCTGTGTTTTTGTTTCATTCTAGACCTAGCACCGGAGTCTAACCCGTCTGACCACGCCAGAGCAAGCACAATATTCCTCAGCAAATCCCAGACCGATGGTGAGTTTACCTGACTGACTTTATAAACCAGTTACCCGGCTGTTGTGGGTTTCTGAGAAAGACCGATTCACCGATGTAACAAGTGTTCCACAACCCTAATGTATATTATTTCTACTTAGTGTTGATGTAAACCAAACTGTTCCAGTTGTAGCAAGTGTGAGACCGCACAGCGTTACACTTTCTTTTCACCACAGTAATTATCTACAGTATGCAGGATAATCAGTAAATAAATACTAAGGGGGCACAATGGTGCCCCCTAGTGTGTACCTGGCGGGATAGAGGGGTCGTATGCCGTAGGTGCCCTCCCCCACCTGCCATATCTGATATTTCTGCAAGACAGTATTATATTGTCTGGTGATGAGCGGTGACCCCCAGATAATAACAACTAAGGGGTCACATCATGTCACAGAGGCTCGCTTCTTTCAGGTAATGGTATCCGGGAGTCTTCATTGAAGTCAGAATTCTTACCACTGGTCTGAGACACGGTACTGGGACCAGGATATATATTTTCTCTCTTTCTCTCTCTCTCTCTCTCTCTCTCTCTCTCTCTCTCTCTCTCTCTCTCTCTCTATAGATATAGATATAGATATAGATATAGATATAGATATAGATAGATATAGATAGATAGATATATATAGATATATATATCTATCTCGAGATAGAGAGATCTCTCTCTCTCTATATATATATATATATATATATATATATATATATATATATATATATATATATATCTATATCTCTGAGCTCCAGAGCAGAAAATCTGCAAGGAGATGGCGCCCTGGCCCGGAGGAGGGGCTACAGGTCAACTGCTGACTCCCCTATGCGTTGGTACACCTGATGCACCCGATCTGTACTCCTATGCCCTGGTGGATATAGTGGGGTCCCTGCTCGGTGACCGTGTCTACGCCAGTGTCGCAGTCGGTCTCCTTAGTCTGCGATCAGGAACGTGATTTAGTGGCGGGTCCCGATAGGGGGACCCTCTTACCTCCTCCCTTCGTAGCAGCCACGCGAACCAGGAGACCGTCTGCGACCACGTGCCTAAGCCGGAGCGTCTCCGCCGCAAGTACCCGGGCAACTGAGCCGCGGGAGTATGCGACGCCGCTTGGGAGGTGACTGAGACGCAGCGCTGAATGTCACAATGACATAAGAGTGCTGTGGCCCTTGAAATCTTTGTAGCTTTTTTCAGGGCTGCCCAGTGCAGCCCGCCTGTTAGGTGACCTGCTGCCTGCTCACATTGCCTGGAGGCGGGGTCATAGAGGAGTCCCCAATGCATCCTGGGACAGCTAAAGCTTTGCCTGATGGTGCCTCTGGATCAAGATCAATTGAATGAGTGTGTGTCCAGTCTTCTGACTGGCGCTGTATATGACAATAATACATTGGTTCGGTAGGTAATTAATGCTTAGAAGCAGAAAAAATATAAACTTAGTAGTAAAATGTTGTTTATTATGCGTGACTCAAGTTGGACATGAGGGGACTTATATTCATTTAAATCTGCCTAATTACATATGATTACATTATGAGTGTTATACTATACACTTATAAGACCCTAAACTTATGATTGACACACACACACACAAACTCCACGGAAATGAATCAATGTAGCGCTGATTATCTTACTGATTAACTGTGCGGATGTATGAAATATTTCATCGGGTTATGACGGCCATTTCCAGGTGCTGCCAGCTTCCGCCATTGTGCTACTAAGTATTCACCATCCTATCCTCATTATCACGTGGGTAACACTTTCATCGTACTCAACATAGAAGCAGTCACTGATGTTAACTACATCTCGTATATAATGTGTATTTATTACACCCGCACACTGCAGAGCACTGGTTTCACACATGGTACCTTTGTATCCCTGCTGAGACGTTCTCTGATAATGATACATTTATCTGTTACAGTGAGAGAAAAGAGGAAGAGTAACCACATAAATCACGTAAGTAAGACAAGCCGGGTGATTTATTTTAACGGTAACAATCTCTGAGTAGGGCAAATGGCAAATCACAGGCGTTATCTGCTGTGAGTTATATGTGTATACGCCGGCGTTGATATGAGCTGATCACAGCAGCAAATTTGTTAGCAGTTGGGCAAAACCATGTGCACTGCAGGTGGGGCAGATGTAACATGTGCAGAGAGAGTTAGATTTGGGTGGGTTATTTTGTTTATGTGCAGAGTAAATAATGGCTACTTTATTTTTACACTACAATTTAGGTTTCAGTTTGAACACACCCCACCAAAATCTAACTCTCTCTGCACGTTACATCTGCCCCCCTGCATTGCACATGGTTTTGCCCAACTGCTAACAAATTTGCTGTTATTACCTGTGATGAAGCACGAATCTTTCAGTACAATCCTGGGACAAAACGCCAGTCCGTGCACTGGAAACACCATCATCACCAAGAATGCAGAAAGCACGTCCGAGCAAATACACAATCGGAGCCATGCTAATTGTTTCTTTGGTATGAAGGGTGGTGTTTTTACAGACTGGGTACAAGAAGGTGCAACAGTGAATCGGCATTACTACAGAAATGTTCTAGAATCTTTGCAGGAAAGAATCAGAATAAAGAGGCCAGAGTTGCAGCCCACACAGTTCTCTCTGTGACGCAGTTTTTGGCCGAGAAGCAGATTGCGGCGCTAGAACTCCCTACATACTCGCCAGACCTAGCACCGTGTGACGTCTTTTCCCTAAAGTCACCTCTGTTCTGCATCCGTTACTGGGGGAAGGAATAAAACGACAGAAGCTGTGAGACAGCCGACAGATAATGAGCTAGAGTGCAGCTTTCACCCAAGGAAAATTATTAAACGGAAATTATAGCGTCAGTCTAGTTATTTGATAGCCACACCGTGAGTCTGAGTCCAACACATTCCAAGTGTACCTACACTGGAGACCGGGGGAGAGGCGGAACGGTGGTGTGATAGGAATGGGCAGAGAAGAGTGGGAGTTTGTGCACCTGCAGTAAGTGTAAGGCAGGTGCAAGCGCACATGGGTGATAACTTATAGTACACTAAGACCAGACGCATAGGCGGCTCCTCTCCTGCTATTTGTGCACGTCTAGGCTTTCTGTACTGGTTTCTTTTCCGTGTCCTGTCGGATGCTTCCAGCTCCGCGCTGGCCCCTTTGTATCTTGATAATGTCGATATTATCTTAAACCATAAAGCTATACCTTTTAAACACACTTTTAGCATGGAGCCGCTGCGGCCGCTAGACTTAATACACACGCTACGTACTTTGTACGCTATTTGCGTACTGAGTCCCGTACCTTGTACAGTCTTAGCGTACAAAACGCCGCGCTGGGGGTACAAAGTACACACAGAGCGCACACACTCTTGATATACTTTAAACCTTATTAGTAATGCAATGCAATGATATTATTACACTCTAGACCTTATGCAGCAAAGCACTGCAATGATGTTACACCTTAAACCTTATGCAGCTTTTTATACATTATTTCCAAAAGCAATACAATGGATACTGTAATCCCTTTGTCCATTGGACACAGAGATGCATCTTTACATTGCAGGAAAGGTCATAGGTTGATTTGAAAAGGTGGGCGATGTCTTTCTCAACTGCTCTTGTGGGTGGTCTCCTCTGGATTCCCGCCGCATACATAATATACAGTAAATACAGTTTATATCTATATTCTACTTCTGCACATAACTATACGCAGGAACATGCGATCTTCCTCTAACCAACACCGGAATGTTACCCTTAAAATACCCTACAGCTGGATACTAGACATCACCTTATAACCTTAGTCTGTCCCTTCCTATCATGCAAAGGCGAATCCCTTAGTACTGGAATCATTTAAACTGTTGATACTTGCTGATGTGGTGCAGGGGGCTATGTGTACAATGTGCACTATTTGGGTTAAATATGTAATGTTTTGATAACCCTCTATGCGCTCACAAACTCCGCCGTAAATACCCATACCACGCGCAGGACCGCGGGAGCGATCATACGCAAATTGTGGATATGTGCACGCACGGCGGAACAAGTGCACGCGCAGCGGGCATGTGTGTCTTGTTAGTACGTGGTGTGTGTACTACAATATTTTTTGACTGTGACAGTCCACCCTTTGGCAGTCAACAATAACTGCCACTATCTAAACACTAAACAGAAAAATATACAATACAATATCTACAGATGATTGGATGGTAGGAGGAGAGGTGTAGGTGGGAAATGTATGACCTAGTTGGATAGTAAAAGCATGTATGTATGAATCCATGTCTGAGGGGCATGTATCATTGTGCCGTATATGTTCTAGATAAGCTTCGAGGTATTGTGAAGTATACATTAAATCCTTCTTATCTCGTATTAAGGGTCTGTAAGTGGGCCAACAAACACTACCGAGCTCTTTTCGGCTTCTTGTTCCAACAAATGGGGTGCACATTTAGTTGATGATACATAGAGGGGGAACATATGTGAGTGCTAGTATGTGTGGATATCACCTGTCGACTATGTGTGTCACTAACTGAAGGTTGTAGAGATGAAGATAAGACACATATCTAAAATACATTTACATAAACATTCTTGGGTGTAGTCGATGTCTTTTCCGGATCGGTGTATCTGGGCCACGGGGGAGACGTAGGAAAAACGGGTGAAAGAAACAGGCCATAGAATTAATTTGCAATCCTTATCATAACATTGTCTCTATGGATGGGTCTTAAATCTAATCTGCTGCTGTAACAATGCCCCAGCTCCTTAAACTAATCAATTTTGTGCCGTGCTGGCGCCGCATTAAAATTCGAACACACGTAAATATCAAGCCAATAATTATGACGACTCCCAGGATACAAAGGAGAAACTTTCCTACACTCATAATAACATTTTGAGCCCATTCTCCTAATCCTGAGAACCAATTTCGTGGGTTCAACCATGAGACCCAGCCGGTCAGTTCATTACTCACAGCAGTCAGGGTAAGGTTGTGTCTCCTTCGGAACTCCCACTTCAACTGCAAGATATCGTCCATCTTTTGATCGATTATCTCGGTTGGGTCATCAGTGCTGTTTGTAATATACGTGCAGCACTTCACACCATATTGAGTTGCCAATGTGACACAGTACCCACACATTCCAAGAAAAGTGAGGATCTGTTGCTGGGTTTGTGGCAGAGTCATGTCGCGAATCGCTTGTATTCTATCAGCGGTGAGGTGTCTAAGTCCTTGTGTCAAGCAATGTCCCAAATATTTTACCTTGGTCTGGCACAACTGCAATTTATCTTTTGAAACCTTGTGTCCCGTATTAGAAAGGTGAAACAGAAGCTGTTTCGTGTCTTTCAAGGATGATTTGAGTGAATCAGAACACAGCAGTAAGTCATCTACATACTGTATTAATACTGATCTGCTCTCAGGTTGAAAGGATTGTAAACAGTCATGCAAAGCCTGGGAGAAAATACTTGGGCTGTCAATGAAACCTTGGGGTAGGCGAGTCCACGTATACTGTACTCCCCTGTATGTAAATGCAAACAAGTATTGGCTGTCAGGGTGCAGAGGGACCGAAAAGAAAGCAGAACAGAGGTTAATTACAGTGAAAAATTTCGCAGTAGAGGGAATTTGCATGAGGATGACAGCTGGATTTGGCACTACGGGGAATTGGCTCTCAACTATCTTGTTTATCCCCCTTAGATCCTGCACTAGCCTGTAACCCCCCACTCTTTTTCACAGGGAAGATGGGACTATTGGCAGTGCTGGACGTCCTGACTAGCATGCCCTGTTGTAGCAAGCGCTCTATGACTGGGTACACTCCTAATTCTACCTCTGGCTTCAGATGATACTGAGGGATTTTTGGAGCTATCCTACCCTCTTTTATTGCACTACTACAGGAGCTACATTTGCCATCAATCCAGTGTCTTGTCCATCTTTGGTCCAGAGGGATTCCGGTATCTGGGAGATCATTTCCTCTACCTTGGATGGACACCTGTCTATAACAGCAGAGTGTGACATTAACCTTTGTGGGGTGTCTAACATATCCTGCACTTCCTGAACGTGATTCTCGGGTATATCTAAGAAGACACCCTCAGGAGTACAATATATGACACACATCATTTTACACAATTAATCTCTCCCAAGTAGATTAGTCGGAGCCGATGCAGCTAGCAAAAAGGAATGCTTGGTCTGCAAAGGCCCTATCGTAATCTCGCTGGTCTACTTAAAGGGTAGTGTTGCACTATTCCTGTTACTCCCATTGCTGAAATTGTTTTACCCGTGGTTTTCATACCTACCGTTGAATTTAACACTGACCTGGCCGCCCCTGTATCTACAAGGAAAGGTAGTGATCTACCAGCTACATCAACTGTGACCTCAGGTTCTCTACCAAGGCTAGCAATCAACTTCACTGGCTGCAGACTACAGGTGTGGCCCAACCCCTATTGTATATTGTGACCCTCCCGTAGCGCGCTGGCAGCTACAATATATGAGGGGGATAGCTGAGAATTTTCAGAGGTCTGCCAGTCCCTCCTAGGTGGGTACCTCCCTTGTTTCCCCTGCATGCGGCTCATAACTTCTCCTATGCGATCCCTGATCCCAATTATGTGTATTATAATGTGGTTCATATCCTGGTCTAGGGGGTCGGTATACCTTATGTGTCTCCTTATACCTACAATTCCGTGCAAAATGTCCTTCCTTCTTACAGTTATAGCATACCACTACACGTAACTTACCATCAGGGGTTTTGGCTGATGCGGCTTCGTTGTGAGAGCATTTATACTTACTGTCATCAGCTTATCCCCCTGAGACTCCCTGTGCTTAATGACGTTCCGATCGTGCTCAATAGCGGACTCTCTTAATGCAGCCACCGAGATACCTCTCCAGTTAGGTTGAGTGGTTTGTACCCTTGTTCTCAATGTTTCTTTTAACCCGTCCATTAATACTGACACGGCTACCTCCCTATGATGTACATTTTCCTTAATATCCTCGACCCCAGTGTATCTAGCCATTTCCTGCAGTGCTCGGTGGAAATATTCAGATGCCGTTTCACCTTCTTTTTGTCTTATGGAAAAGACTTTATTCCATTTGACAACAGTAGGGAAATATACTCCTAATTGCAGATTGATCTGTCGTACATTCTCCTGAGTGTACTCATCAGTGAGAGGTACTCCTGCGTCTAATCTACAATCAGTAATGAATTTCGCGGGGTAAATATTGGAAGGTAAACATACTCATAGCACTGTTCGCCAATCTTTGTTTGTGGGTTCGGTGGCGTTACCTAATTCTTTAATAAACCTCTGGCATGCGGCTAGATCCTTTCTGGGATCGGGAAATTCAGACATAATTGTCCTCAATTCGGTCCGGGACCAGGGACAATGCATAGCAATGTTCCTGATGCGAGTGATTCCCTGAGCGTCAGTCTTCCCATTGGGGACTGCGATCACCCTGACAGGATTTAATTCAATTACATCATTTTGAGTTGACTCCACAATCTGAGGTGCTATTGTCTCTGCATAATGTATGGTACCGTACTTACCTGTGGACACGACCTCACTTATCCCTCCGCTAGGGGCCTTAAAACTGATCTTACTGGTTGGGCCGTGACCACCTGAGTGTTCTGTATGGTGGCTGCTAGAGAGAGTGCCGATATCGTGCTGGGCTCATCTTCTTGCTCACAGTCCTGAGTAAAGTTTAAAATGGGATACAACTTGCACGGGTTAGCATTAGTACATTTATCAACTATACTCTTATCAGATACCAATATGCCATTGTCTGTAGCCACTTTCTCCCCTACAATATACGGTGGTGGTGGTGCGGTTGCCATCATTTTCCTGCTAGGTTTGGAACCTGCTGCGTGAGCTAGTTCCCTCTGCATATCGCCCTCTTGCTGCCATAAATTTAAACAGTTTGTGTGTCTGACCCTTCGCTTTCGGGGTTTTATCAGACATATCCTAATCCTTAAATTCTGCAATACCTCTGGTTCAAAACTGCCTACCTTAGGGAATGGTTCCCTATCTTCCGCAGTCATACGTTCCCATTCATTGCACAAAATTTCTGCGTGTGGTCCATGCTTCTCACACATTATGAACCTCGCTGACCCTTTGGGTCGCGGTATGTCAACCTGAACCCTGGTTGCACGTCCCTTACTTGAGCAACTGGCCCCCATATTTTGCAGGTATTGCCGTCCCGGCTAATCCTACAAAAAAACAAAATACTCAATATAAGGCAACGGTGAAAGTTCTCAGAGTGCTTTCACCCACTCACCGCCCACGTTGGCCAATACTACCATACACTGTCGTTAGCGAAGGTACGTACCCAACCTAGGGCCCTGTGTAACCTCTATTCACTGGAAGTTTCTGGGAGTGACTTACCCTTTCCAGTAAATATTGGTCGTTGGAGAGTTCCTGAGTGAGACCAGCGAAAACTCCCTAAACCTTTATTATACACAAATCACGCTTGCGTATGCAATAACCAGCACTAATGATACCGCGATTTTATGCAAAGCTCGTAAAAAGGGTATCACGTTGCGTTAAATATTGCACCCACGAACGTGCGGTCCAATCGCACAGCGTATAGGTACTTGTTACTTATCCGCCGTACGACCAATGGAATCGTTTTTTCAGGCTGCGAAACCTCAGCCGGAGCGAATCATTTAAAAAACTAAATGGGTATCTTCGCTAACCCCCTGGGCTTCGGTACTCTAAAACCTCGCTGACCTTTGATCTGCGGTACTCTAAACCTTCGCTGACCTTTTGGCCTGCGGTACACTGCTACCTTGCTCCTTTGTACTTCAATTTATATTAACGTGAGCCAGCTAATTCTCACGCCACCAAGTCTCCACTCACCTGGTGTACCACCTCTACGGGATCCCGAATTCCCTGGGTCCACAAAACCTTTATTATGTTTGCTCACTCACGCTCGTTCACTCAAATACACTTTGGTTTTTCTGTACAGAAAATTAACTTTCATTCAGATAAACAGCCTTAGTACCAGAGGTAATACAGTAAAAAAGGATTTATTTAAACTAATTCTTGGAAACTGAGCAATTTGTGCTATTGTCGCGTGGCTACCGTCCCGCACCTAAACTAAACAATGCTATTGTGTAATTTGTACTTAGCAGCCGTACCCTTACGCACGTTGCGTAAACACGCGACCGTGCGTATGTCTTTACGTTGCGTACGCAGTCCAGTACTTTGTCCGAGACACGTGTACAAAGACCGTACGTCCGCAGTAGTACAAATCCCACACTTCTATAAATGTAAGCGATATTACCTATAATTGAGAGCAGAGCAGACGCCATCTTATCAGCAATGAGATAGGGTTTACCAGTGTATTCTACGGCCAGGAAAAGGTTCATGTAGGATACCTGTCTGCCCTTTGCTGATAGATAAAGTCTGCTTTAACCTGTTAGGTTGCGGGTATGCGGAAAAACCGGACAATGCCCCCAATTGATAATGTCGATATTATCTTAAACCATAAAGCTATACCTTTTAAACACACTTTCTCTGACGTCCTAGTGGATGCTGGGAACTCCGTAAGGACCATGGGGAATAGCGGCTCCGCAGGAGACTGGGCACAAAAGTAAAGCTTTAGGACTACCTGGTGTGCACTGGCTCCTCCCCCTATGACCCTCCTCCAAGCCTCAGTTAGATTTTTGTGCCCGGCCGAGAAGGGTGCACACTAGGGGCTCTCCTGAGCTTCTTAGTGAAAGTTTAGTTTTAGGTTTTTTATTTTCAGTGAGACCTGCTGGCAACAGGCTCACTGCATCGAGGGACTAAGGGGAGAAGAAGCGAACCTGCCTGCTTGCAGCCAGCTTGGGCTTCTTAGGCTACTGGACACCATTAGCTCCAGAGGGACCGAACACAGGCCCAGCCTCGGAGCTCGGTCCCAGAGCCGCGCCGCCGGCCCCCTTACAGAGCCAGAAGCAAGAAGAGGTCCGGAAAAATCGGCGGCAGAAGACATCAGTCTTCAACAAGGTAGCGCACAGCACTGCAGCTGTGCGCCATTGTTACTCAGGCACACTTCACACTTCGGTCACTGAGGGTGCAGGGCGCTAGGGGGGGGCGCCCTGAGCAGCAATGAAAACACCTTGGCTGGCAAAAATACACCACATATAACCCCCAGGGCTATATGGATGTATTTTAACCCCTGCCAGAACTCACCAAAAAGCGGGAGAAAAGGCCGCCGAGAAGGGGGCGGAGCCTATCTCCTCAGCACACTGGCGCCATTTTCCATCACAGCTCCGCTGGAAGGACGTCTCCCTGACTCTCCCCTGCAGTCCTGCACTACAGAAAAGGGTAAAAAAGAGAGGGGGGCACTAATTTGGCGCAGTTTTAATAATAACAGCAGCTATAAAGGGAAAAGCACATTTTTATAGTGGTATTCCTGTCTATATATAGCGCTCTGGTGTGTGCTGGCATACTCTCCCTCTGTCTCCCCAAAGGGCTAGTGGGGTCCTGTCCTCTATCAGAGCATTCCCTGTGTGTGTGCGGTGTGTCGGTACGATTGTGTCGACATGTTTGAGGAGGAAAATGAGATGGAGGCGGAGCAATTGCCTATTATAGAGTTGTCACCCTCTAGGGAGTCGACACCTGAGTGGATGAGCTTATGGAAGGAATTGCGTGACAGTGTCAGCTCTTTACGAAAGACAGTTGACGACATGAGACAGCCGGCTACTCAGCTTGTGCCTGTCCAGGGGTCTCAAACGCCATCAGGGGCTTTAAAACGCCCGTTACCTCAAATGGCAGACACGGATACTGACTCCAGTGTCGATGATGAGGAGACAAACGTGACTTCCACTAGGGCCACACGTTACATGATTGAAGCAATGAAAAATGTATTGCATATCTCTGATAATACAAGTACCACTAAAAAGGGTATTATGTTTGGTGAGAAAAAACTGCCTGTAGTTTTTCCTGTATCCGAGGAATTAAATGAAGTGTGTGATGAGGCGTGGGTTTCCCCCGATAAAAAAACTGATAATTCCTAAAAGGTTATTGGCATCGTACCCTTTCCCGCCAGAGGATAGGGCACGTTGGGAAACACCCCCTAGGGTGGATAAAGCGCTCACACGCTTGTCTGAACAGGTAGCACTACCCTCTCCTGATACGGCCGTCCTAAAGGAACCTGCCGATAGAAAGCTGGAGAATATCCTAAAATGTATATACACTCACACGGGTGTTATACTGCGACCAGCAATCGCCTCAGCCTGGATGTGCAGTGCGGGCCTGGCGTGGTCGGATTCCCTGACTGAAAATATTGATACCCTAGATAGGGACAGTATATTACTGACTATAGAGCATTTGAAGGATGCATTTCTATATATGCGTGATGCACAGAGGGATATTTGCCGACTGGCATCAAGAGTTAGCGCGCTGTCCATTTCTGCAAGAAGAGGTTTATGGACGCGGCAGTGGTCAGGTGTTGCGGATTCTAAAAGGCACATGGAAGTATTGCCTTATAAGGGGGAGGAGTTATTTGGGGTAGGTCTATCAGACCTGGTAGCCACGGCAACTGCTGGAAAATCCACATTTTTACCCCAGGTAGCTTCTCAACCTAAGAAGACGCCGTATTATCAGGCGCAGTCCTTTCGGCCCCATAAGGGCAAGCGGGCAAAAGGCGCCTCATTTCTGCCCCGTGGCAGAGGGAGAGGAAAAAGGCTGCAGCAAACAGCCAGTTCCCAGGAACAAAAGCCCTCTCCCGCCTCCGCAAAGTCCTCAGCATGACGCTGGGGCTTTACAAGCGGACTCAGGCACGGTGGGGGCCCATCTCAAGAAGTTCAGTGCGCAGTGGGCCCACTCGCAAGTGGACCCCTGGATCCTTCAGGTGGTATCTCAGGGGTACAAATTGGAATTCAAGACGTCTCCCCCTCGCCGGTTTCTAAAGTCTGCTTTACCGACGTCTCCCTCAGACAGGGAGGCAGTATTGGAAGCCATTCACAAGCTGTATTCCCAGCAGGTGATAATCAAGGTACCCCTCCTACAACAGGGAAAGGGGTACTATTCCACACTATTTGTGGTACCGAAGCCGGACGGCTCGGTGAGACCAATTTTAAATCTAAAATCCTTGAACACTTACATACAAAGGTTCAAATTCAAGATGGAGTCACTCAGAGCAGTGATTGCAAACCTGGAAGAAGGGGACTATATGGTGTCTCTGGACATCAAAGATGCTTACCTCCATGTCCCAATTTACCCTTCTCACCAAGGGTACCTCAGGTTTGTGGTACAGAACTGTCACTATCAGTTTCAGACGCTGCCGTTTGGATTGTCCACGGCACCCCGGGTCTTTACCAAGTAATGGCCGAAATGATGATACTCCTTCGAAGGAAGGGAGTTTTAGTTATCCCTTACTTGGACGATCTCCTGATAAGGGCAAGATCCAGGGAACAGTTGGAAGTCGGGGTAGCACTATCTCAGATAGTGCTGCGCCAGCACGGTTGGATTCTCAATATTCCAAAATCGCAGCTGATCCCGACGACACGACTTCTATTCCTAGGGATGATCCTGGTCACAGTCCAGAAAAAGGTGTTTCTCCCGGAGGAGAAAGCCAGGGAGTTATCCGAACTAGTCAGAAATCTCCTAAAACCAGGCCAAGTCTCAGTGCATCAATGCACAAGGGTCCTGGGAAAGATGGTGGCTTCTTACGAAGCAATCCCATTCGGCAGATTCCACGCAAGAACCTTCCAGTGGGATCTGCTAGACAAATGGTCCGGGTCGCATCTTCAGATGCATCAGCGGATAATCTTGTCACCAAGGACAAGGGTGTCTCTCCTGTGGTGGTTGCAGAGTGCTCATCTTCTAGAGGGCCGCAGATTCGGCATTCAGGACTGGGTCCTGGTGACCACGGATGCCAGCCTGAGAGGCTGGGGAGCAGTCACACAGGGAAGAAATTTCCAGGGCTTATGGTCAAGCCTGGAGACATCACTTCACATAAATATCCTGGAGCTAAGGGCCATCTACAATGCTCTAAGCCTAGCAAGACCTCTGCTTCAAGGTCAGCCGGTGCTGATCCAGTCAGACAACATCACGGCAGTCGCCCACGTAAACAGACAGGGCGGCACAAGAAGCAGGAGGGCAATGGCAGAAGCTGCAAGGATTCTTCGCTGTGCGGAAAATCATGTGATAGCACTGTCAGCAGTGTTTATTCCGGGAGTGGACAACTGGGAAGCAGACTTCCTCAGCAGACACGACCTCCACCCGGGAGAGTGGGGACTTCACCCAGAAGTCTTCCACATGATTGTGAACCAATGGGAAAAACCAAAGGTGGACATGATGGCGTCCCGCTTCAACAAAAAACTAGACAGGTATTGCGCCAGGTCAAGGGACCCTCAGGCAATAGCTGTGGCTGCTCTGGTAACACCGTGGGTGTACCAGTCAGTGTATGTGTTCCCTCCTCTGCCTCTCATACCCAAGGTACTGAGAATCATAAGAAGGAGAGGAGTAAGGACTATACTCGAGGCTCCGGATTGGCCAAGAAGGACTTGGTACCCGGAACTTCAAGAGATGCTCACAGAGGACCCGTGGCCTCTACCTCTAAGAAGGGACCTGCTCCAGCAGGTACCCTGTCTGTTCCGAGACTTACCGCGGCTGCGTTTGACGGCATGGCGGTTGAACGCCGGATCCTGAAGGAAAAAGGCATTCCGGATGAAGTCATCCCTACCCTGATCAAAGCCAGGAAGGATGTAACCGTACAGCATTATCACCGTATTTGGCGTAAATATGTTGCGTGGTGCGAGGCCAGGAAGGCCCCTACAGAGGAATTTCAACTGGGTCGTTTCCTGCATTTCCTGCAAACAGGACTGTCTATGGGCCTAAAATTAGGGTCCATTAAGGTTCAAATTTCGGCCCTGTCGATTTTTTTCCAGAAAGAACTGGCTTCAGTTCCTGAAGTTCAGACGTTTGTCAAGGGGGTACTGCATATACAGCCTCCTTTTGTGCCTCCAGTGGCACCTTGGGATCTCAATGTAGTTTTGGGGTTCCTAAAATCACATTGGTTTGAACCACTCACCACTGTGGACTTAAAATATCTCACATAGAAAGTGGTAATGCTGTTGGCCCTGGCTTCAGCCAGGCGTGTCTCAGAATTGGCGGCTTTATCCTTTAAAAGCCCTTACCTAATTTTTCATACGGACAGGGCAGAATTGAGGACTCGTCCTCAATTTCTCCCTAAGGTGGTTTCAGCGTTTCACTTGAACCAGCTTATTGTGGTACCTGCGGCTACTAGGGACTTGGAGGACTCCAAGTTGCTGGACGTAGTCAGGGCCCTGAAAATATGTTTCCAGGACGGCTGGAGTCAGAAAATCTGACTCGCTGTTTATCCTGTATGCACCCAACAAGCTGGGTGCTCCTGCTTCTAAGCAGACTATTGCTCGTTGGATTTGTAGTACAATTCAGCTTGCACATTCTGTGGCAGGCCTGCCACAGCCAAAATCTGTAAAAGCCCATTCCACAAGGAAGGTGGGCTCATCTTGGGCGGCTGCCCGAGGGGTCTCGGCTTTACAACTTTGCCGAGCAGCTACTTGGTCAGGGGCAAACACGTTTGCTAAATTCTACAAATTTGATACCCTGGCTGAGGAGGACCTGGAGTTCTCTCATTCGGTGCTGCAGAGTCATCCGCACTCTCCCGCCCGTTTGGGAGCTTTGGTATAATCCCCATGGTCCTTACGGAGTTCCCAGCATCCACTAGGACGTCAGAGAAAATAAGAATTTACTTACCGATAATTCTATTTCTCGTAGTCCGTAGTGGATGCTGGGCGCCCATCCCAAGTGCGGATTGTCTGCAATACTTGTACATAGTTATTGTTACAAAAATCGGGTTATTATTGTTGTGAGCCATCTTTTCAGAGGCTCCTCTGTTATCATGCTGTTAACTGGGTTCAGATCACAGGTTGTACGGTGTGATTGGTGTGGCTGGTATGAGTCTTACCCGGGATTCAAAATCCTTCCTTATTGTGTACGCTCGTCCGGGCACAGTATCCTAACTGAGGCTTGGAGGAGGGTCATAGGGGGAGGAGCCAGTGCACACCAGGTAGTCCTAAAGCTTTACTTTTGTGCCCAGTCTCCTGCGGAGCCGCTATTCCCCATGGTCCTTACGGAGTTCCCAGCATCCACTACGGACTACGAGAAATAGAATTATCGGTAAGTAAATTCTTATTTTTACCATGGAGCCGCTGCGGCCGCTAGACTTAATACACACGCTACGTACTTTGTACGCTATTTGCGTACTGAGTCCCGTACCTTGTACGGTCTTAGCGTACAAAACGCCGCGCTGGGGGTACAAAGTACACACAGAGCGCACACACTCTTGATATACTTTAAACCTTATTAGTAATGCAATGATATTATTACACTCTAGACCTTATGCAGCAAAGCACTGCAATGATGTTACACCTTAAACCTTATGCAGCGCTGACGGTACAAAATACCCGTAGCGCGTACACACCTTATCAATACACTTTTAAACCTTGTACAGTTAGGTAATGTAATACGCTTTTAAACCCTAGCAGGGAAAAGAGGACACAACACCGATGTGTAGTTAAACACTGGGCTCCGACACCTCAGCGTATATATATCTGGAAGGGGATAACAATACAATTTATACACTACAATATACAACAGAGTAAATGGCTACAGTCAATGTACATACGTGTGAATATTCGCTTGCGCAACCTGGTCCAGTCCTCCGCTAATCAGGTAGATAGCGTTAAGAGTCTTCTGACCGGCCAGGCAGCAACAGGCTTTTTATACATTATTTCCAAAAGCAATACAATGGATACTGTAATCCCTTTGTCCATTGGACACAGAGATGCATCTTTACATTGCAGGAGAGGTCATAGGTTGATTTGAAAAGGTGGGCGATGTCTTTCTCAACTGCTCTTGTGGGTGGTCTCCTCTGGATTCCCGCCGCATACATAATATACAGTAAATACAGTTTATATCTATATTCTACTTCTGCACATAACTATACGCAGGAACATGCGATCTTCCTCTAACCAACACGGAATGTTACCCTTAAAATACCCTACAGCTGGATACTAGACATCACCTTATAACCTTAGTCTGTCCCTTCCTATCATGCAAAGGCGAATCCCTTAGTCCTGGAATCATTTAAACTGTTGATACTTGCTGATGTGGTGCAGGGGGGCTATGTGTACAATGTGCACTATTTGGGTTAGATATGTAATGTTTTGATAACCCTCCATGCGTTCACAAACTTCGCCGTAAATACCCATACCACGCGCAGGACCGCGGGAGCGATCATACGCAAATTGCGGATATGTGCACGCACGGCGGGCATGTGTGTCTTGTTAGTACGTGGTGTGTGTACTACAATATTTTTCGACTTTGACAATCTGCCGTCTGTGTAATAGTTATGCCGTGCAGGTGTGACCTGTATACACACGCTCCTAACGTATGGTCCTCTATATAATGTCTTATTGTTTTATAGCAGGTCTCTCCGGGACAGCTGACCAAGAAGTACAGCTCTTGTTCCACAATCTTCTTAGATGACAGCACAGTCAGTCAGCCTAACCTCAGAAGCACAATAAAATGGTGAGTGATACCCTGCAGCCTCTGCCGGGGGTGCCGACACGCGTTACGTGGGTCACATGTATGTAATGTGATCGCTTGTCTGGTATCTGTAGAGCAGGCATGTCCAAACTGCGGCCCTCCAGCTGTTGAGAAACTACACATCCCAGCATGCCCTGACACAGCTTTAGCATTCTCTGACAGCAAAACGGTGTCGGGGCTTGCTGGGATATGTAGTTTCACAACAGCTGGAGGGCCGCAGTTTGGACACGCCTGTTGTAGAGTCACCTGTAGCTGTGTTGGGGTAATGGGGCTTTTCCTGCAGTCCGCTAGAAGCTGCGTACATGGCGATACGAAGACTGGATGCTCTGGTACAACCGGGGCTCTCCAAAGACGGGTCTTTACCTCGGTCATGTTTTTCTTCCGGAAGAACAGTTGTGACTGTGCAAAACCTCACTGGGCAAAAAGTTGCCGGTGGCATTAGTTATTGATTCCATAGTAACAAAAAATATGCTGCAAATCCAGAAGTATGATGATCCAAAAAGGTTGTAAAAAAATAAAAATAAATTCTGTTACAGTTTAGACACAGACAACCAGAGAAATGCAGTCGCAGAACCATTGCGGCATCACTTCCGCGCCTCTGTTAGAACAGCGCAGAACCACCCCTCATTAGGCGTACAACCACAGACAGGTTAGCGCACTCCGGCCTCACGCTGTTCTTGTATCCAGGGAAATGCAGGAATAATTTATACTGTTCTGGGGGATACCAGTCTCCTCTGAAGGTAATCCGGAAACAGTTAATAATTCTGCAATTCCACGTAAAGGAAGAATGGTCTATGAAGCAGGCGGGTTTCAGAGTGCTGCCTTTTCCGTGTGTGGGTGTAACAATTATATACAGATGGAGCCCTGCTCATCTATTCCTTTAATAGGAGTAAGTGAGCCAGGGCAGTCAGACTTAATCCCCTGCTGTATTGTTCTCTCTGTATTGCAGCTGAGAACAATAGATGAAAGGCTTATGCTAATAAGCCTTGGTGCACCTAGGCGCAGCAGAGAAGGCTAGATGGTTTTAGCTCCATCTGTATACATGATCTGATGTCCATTTATCAAACGCTGATCAGCGGGTGATTATTGGGGCTTTATCTATATGAACAACAGCCAATTAATCTGCAATTAGTAGAGAGATCCCTGTGGATTACAGCAGCTGGGTTCTGGAGAGGGGTACGGGAAGCGTGATTCTCTCTGTGGAACTGCTAATACTTTTACGTTTGTCTCCTTTATTCTCACGCTTTTCCTTTTTCTTTTTTGCAGTGTTACCTTAGCAATATATTATCACACAAAGAACAGGTATGGAAAAGTATTATCTGCGGATTGCTGACATGACCGTACCTTTTACAGTACACTAAAAAGTACATTTAAATACATTTTGCTAATCGATCTCTTGGAAGATGGGCGGCTCGCAAGGTGTTTTGTTTATGCCGAGCAAGGAATTTTACAGGGTCACTCCTGCTAACGTAAAGCAATACAATTATAGAAATATAATGTACAGATAAGGTTGTGTGTGTGGTGACAACCTTGTGTTTTACTTGCTGTGCTTTTACGGGCCCCGGAGATGAGCATGACATTATATGTTGGGTGTACTGTATTCCCGACATGCTCCACTACAGGTTACACACCGGCTGCTGCCATATCTGACCGCTGGTGTGTGTAGAATAATATAGTCTGTGTACAAATCATAGGTGATAAAAGTTGTTACAATTCATTTCAGAAATGTTAATAAAATCCACCTTTCTGTGTTGCAGGGACTCTGACAGATCCTTGGACATATTCGATGAGAAGCTGCACCCCCTAACGGTAAGCTGGAACCGCGGTCCTCGCCCGAAACTTATTGTCGCCTAGATATTTGTGACTTGGGAGAATTTCTGGAGTATTGTGCATTCATTTGTGATCCCATAGCACAAAATAATGGTGACATAGCCCCAATTTTAGTCGCCCTTTTCCTGCTGCCTCCTGCCCCGTGTGCTGTAGTACAGGACGATTACAATAAAGAATACGTCTAGAAGTAAATGCCTCTGTTAGGGGTCTGGCGGAATTATGCATCCGCAGACATGGGGCACATTCCTGGTATCGCAATACTGGTCTGTGACCGTACAGCGGGGGTCATTCTGACCTGATCGCATGCTGCAGTTCATCACAGCGATCAGGTCAGAAGTGTGGCAGGGCGCTACAGTGCGCCGGCGCATGGCTGACAGCCGACGGCTGTCGTTGCCTAGCGATCGCCTCTGACTGATTGACAGGCAGAGGCGGGAGGGGGCGGCATTTGGCTGCCGTTTTGTGGGCGCGGTCCGGCCAAAGCAGGCGACCCAGGCAGCGATGAGTAGCTCCCGGCCAGCACGCAAAAGCTGCGCTGGCCGGGAGCTACTCCTGAAGTGCAAAAGCATCGCCGCTGTGCGATGCTTTTGTACTTCTGCGGGGGGTGGGGCGGGCCTGACATGCGGGGCGTACTAGCCGTGTGCTGGGCGTTCCCCCGCATGTCAGTGTGCCAGATCATAGCCCTGCGCGTCTAAATTAGGCCCAGCATCGGCGTCAGTGGTAGTAGAACAGTGTTTTCTGGGATTTTTTTGTGATGTTCAAATTACAGATGGAGCCACCTTTATCTTGGCCTTTAATAGGAGTAACTGAGCCGGGGCAGTCAGACGTAATCCCCTGCTGTATTGTTCTCTCTGTATTGTATTACAGCTGAGAACAATAGATCAAACGATTATGCTAATAAGCCTTGGTGCACCTAGGTGCTGCAGAGAAGGCTACATGAGCGTGGCTCTATCTGTACATACACTAATTATCTGCGCTGAGAAATGTCCGTCCTAAAGAGACAATTAGAAGTAATTCCCAGTGAAGCTGATGCATGTATGAATGATATGAGCTGGTCTGGTCACCCCGCGCTATCACGCAGGATTGCAGGAAAAGAATCAACCAAATAATATATTTTCAGTCTTTACAAATCTGTCACTCTGACCTGACCAGACTTCAGGAGGCGCCAGCGCGGCAGCTCGCCCTAACTGGGCGTAGAGTGCGCCTACAGTCCTAACCGCAGTGTGTCTGTAATCTGCCGTCCCGTTCTAGCTCCACAGACCCCGTGTCAGGAATGGGTAGCAGTTGATGTACCGACGGACACTATCCCGACGGTCCTAATCCAGACAGCCGTTGATCAACAGTTAAAATACCGACATGGTCAAAATACTGACAATTATTATGGTCCATCCCCCTCGGCAACAAGGGGCGCTCAGTCGCATTGGTTTTGTTATTGATTTGGAATATTTAGCCAGTCTTCATACAGTATGGGACCCCCCCCGGTGTGCGTCTCATACCGCTCTGCTCCCAGGCATTTTATGAGAGATCCACGTTCATTATCTGAGTACTCCTGCGAGTCTCCCCCCACCTGTAATTCTACCAGTCCTGACCTCTCCCCGCTCCTCCACCCTTCCCTCTAGCTGCAGCATAAAGTCCCCACCCTGGCAGGATTTGTATATTTGCTTCTGTATCCTTCAGTGCTTGTGGTCGTTCATTTCCTTCCCTACATCTCCAGCCCTGTCTCCGTCCCGCTCTCTCCCTACATCTCCAGCCCTGTCTCCGTCCCACTCTCTCCATACATCTCCAGCTCTGTCTCCATCCCACTCTCTCCATACATCTCCAGCCCTGTCTCCATCCCACTCTCTCCATACATCTCCAGCCCTGTCTCCATCCCACTCTCTCCATACATCTCCAGCCCTGTCTCCGTCCCGCTCTCTCCATACATCTCCAGCCCTGTCTCCGTCCCGCTCTCTCCCTACATCTCCAGCCCTGTCTCCGTCCCGCTCTCTCCCTACATCTCCAGCCCTGTCTCCGTCCCGCTCTCTCCCTACATCTCCAGCCCTGTCTCCGTCCCGCTCTCTCCCTACATCTCCAGCCCTGTCTCCGTCCCGCTCTCTCCCTACATCTCCAGCCCTGTCTCCGTCCCGCTCTCTCCATACATCTCCAGCCCTGTCTCCGTCCCGCTCTCTTCCTACATCTCCAGCCCTGTCTCCGTCCCGCTCTCTTCCTACATCTCCAGCCCTGTCTCCGTCCCGCTCTCTCCCTACATCTCAAGTCCTGTCTCCGTCCCGCTCTCTCCATACATCTCCAGCCCTGTCTCCGTCCCGCTCTCTCCATACATCTCCAGCCCTGTCTCCGTCCCGCTCTCTTCCTACATCTCCAGCCCTGTCTCCGTCCCGCTCTCTCCCTACATCTCCAGCCCTGTCTCCGTCCCGCTCTCTCCCTACATCTCCAGCCCTGTCTCCGTCCCGCTCTCTCCCTACATCTCCAGCCCTGTCTCCGTCCCGCTCTCTCCCGACATCTCCAGCCCTGTCTCCGTCCCGCTCTCTCCCGACATCTCCAGCCCTGTCTCCGTCCCGCTCTCTCCCGACATCTCCAGCCCTGTCTCCGTCCCGCTCTCTCCCGACATCTCCAGCCCTGTCTCCGTCCCGCTCTCTCCCGACATCTCCAGCCCTGTCTCCGTCCCGCTCTCTCCCGACATCTCCAGCCCTGTCTCCGTCCCGCTCTCTCCCGACATCTCCAGCCCTGTCTCCGTCCCGCTCTCTCCCGACATCTCCAGCCCTGTCTCCGTCCCGCTCTCTCCCGACATCTCCAGCCCTGTCTCCGTCCCGCTCTCTCCCGACATCTCCAGCCCTGTCTCCGTCCCGCTCTCTCCCGACATCTCCAGCCCTGTCTCCGTCCCGCTCTCTCCATACATCTCCAGCCCTGTCTCCGTCCCGCTCTCTCCATACATCTCCAGCCCTGTCTCCGTCCCGCTCTCTCCATACATCTCCAGCCCTGTCTCCGTCCCGCTCTCTCCATACATCTCCAGCCCTGTCTCCGTCCCGCTCTCTCCATACATCTCCAGCCCTGTCTCCGTCCCGCTCTCTCCATACATCTCCAGCCCTGTCTCCGTCCCGCTCTCTCCATACATCTCCAGCCCTGTCTCCGTCCCGCTCTCTCCATACATCTCCAGCCCTGTCTCCGTCCCGCTCTCTCCATACATCTCCAGCCCTGTCTCCGTCCCGCTCTCTCCCGACATCTCCAGCCCTGTCTCCGTCCCGCTCTCTCCCGACATCTCCAGCCCTGTCTCCGTCCCGCTCTCTCCCGACATCTCCAGCCCTGTCTCCGTCCCGCTCTCTCCCGACATCTTCTCTTCCTGCGACGGTCACCTTTCCTCCACCTTGAGTACTCCCAGACACTCCTGCTTCCAGGATGTCTCCCATACCCCAAATGAACTGTTCCCTGTCCATCAGACACTCCCCCAGCCTCTAAGCATTCGGACGTACCCTAAAAATGTACCCGTCTCTGCTCAGATCACCTCCTGGTAGCATCTAAATATCACAGGGCTGGATATTCCCCTATTGCTGTCTGTCTGATCTATTGTGTTGTAGTTTTTCCTGTGTACCCTAGTACGGACACTAGGTGGCAGCGTATAAACAAAAGATAATGGCAGTAAATGCTTACATCTGTTACTACATTGCAGCTAAATGCTACTTTGTCTCATCTACAACTCCTATTACTGCATAGGAAAGCTTCATCGCATCTGGGCTTTTTATTTAAGCTATTACTGTTTGTAAAATGAAAGTTAAAGAGATTTAAAGCAAATATCCATCACATCCACCACCAATAATAAAGACTTAAAAACAAAGGTTGCCAGTTTTGCTAATCACGTGGCTTCTGGGGTTTGGGTGTCTGAGCTGTGGACGTGTGACGGTGTTACTGGTGGAGATGTGGTATCTCTGTGCATTTATCGTAGTGTCAGAGAAGTATAGATGGGTGGGGGTGACCATTGGGGTTACAGATTATCCAGTGCCAGGGACATATGTGGATGTTTGATTCTGGTAACGTGCACCGTGCTGCAGGTATAGCCTCTTGTGTGGTTCCGATATGAATGGTCGACCATGTTATGGTCGACAGTCATTGGGTCGACCACTATTGGTCGACATTGACATGGTCGACATGGACACATGGTCGACACATGAAAAGGTCGTCATTGGGTTTTTTAACTTTTTTGTCGTTTTTTGCATAAAGTGACTGGCAACCCCAATTAGTGCACCGCGTCCCCTCGCATGGCTCGCTTCGCTCGCCATGCTTCGGGCATGGTGCCTTCGCTCCGCTACCACTTCGCTCGGCACAGATTACCGTTCCAATCGTAGTCCACTTGGATCGTAAAGTATGGAAAAGTTCCCCAAAAGAAAAAAAAAGATAAAAAAACTCATGTCGACCTTTTCATGTGTCGACCTTTCATGTGTCGACCATGTCAATGTCTACCAATGGTGGTCGACCTAATGACTGTCGACCATAACATGGTCGACCATGTGAACGGATACCCTCTTGTGTGACACTATAGACGTCGTATAAGCCACACAGGTCTGTGACACTCAGTAGAGTTCCATTGTTGCACTTACAGAAGGTACAATTGGAGAGTACCCTAGGTACCCTGCACCTCCACCTCCGATCGTACGTATCTGCAGTGTTGGATCTTCTGTGTGCGGGTTTTATTAATCCGCATTAACTCAACCTCGACTTCTACTCTTACTGATTGTAGAAGGGACGTGGCAGGTGCTGAATGTAGGAAACCACAAATGTGCCCAAGCCGATACAATAGTGCGGCTTCATGCCGTAACGCAGGTACCGTTCAGCGATTGTCACTCTACGCGCCCTAGCTCCTCATACTCTTGTATTGCCTTGTGTATTCTAGAACTGCATCTGTAGCTGTTTCTGAGCACTCTGAGAGGCCGTGATACTGTGTATTGCTGAAGGGCCTGGGCTCGTGCCGGAAATCTGACCTTAAACTCTTGTGTGTTACAGCGTGAAGAGGTGACCGACGATTACTGCAAACATGACCCGGAACACAAGCACATCTACCGATTTGTACGCACGCTCTTCAGCGCCGCCCAGCTTACGGCAGAGTGCGCCATTGTCACTTTAGTAAGTGTTGTGGTGGTGACACGTCCCTATGCGGCATGAATGTGTGGGAAATCAGTATGAGTTTTATGGGTATTTATTCTGCAGATTTATATTTGTGACAGTCCTCATAATATCGCACAAATTAGATGGATTCAGAGACTTTTATTTTCTTGTCCGTACAGCGATTATAGGAAGTGTACTATAGATATGGGGATATAGGAGTCGCACACAGATCTCCCAGATATTAGGTCTTGTGCAGACTGATGAAAATTTCCCTCCCAGACTTGTCTTCTACAGAGCAGCTACCTCCCCATAACATTATACTCTGCTCTCCAAGGCTCACAGTGAAGCCTCATTCAGACATGCTGCCCAGAATTTGCCGTGTTTAAAAGCCGGCAAATTCCCTGGTGTCAGCGGGAGAAATCGCAGCCGATGCCCCTTGAGCCGTCCGGTTAATGATTAATTTGTCATTTGCTCCCATTCGTTACCAGATTTTCGTTCCAACCTGGACAGATAATCTTATGGTGTGTATCCAGCAGAGTTCCATGAGGACAGAATTTGAGAAACACTGCTGTACTGACTGACACTTGTGTTCTCAGGATATGAGATTTAATTTCACTTGCTATGAGGTTTTTGCCGTCTCTAAGGAGATTCTCCATGCTAGCCTTGCACAAAGGGGGTAATTCCAAGTTGATCGCAGCAGGAATTTTGTTAGCAGTTGGGCAAAACCATGTGCACTGCAGGGGAGGCAGATATAACATGTGCAGAAAGAGTTAGATTTGGGTGGGTTATTTTATTTCTGTGCAGGGTAAATACTGGCTGCTTTATTTTTACACTGCAAATTAGATTGCAGATTGAACACACCACATCCAAATCTCTCTCTGCACATGTTATATCTGCCTCCCCTGCAGTGCGCATGGTTTTGCCCAACTGCTAACAAAATTCCTGCTGCGATCAACTTGGAATTACCCCCAAAGTGCAAATCTGTGTCTGCTTTTCAGTGACTTTCACTCCGATTTTCTTTTCTTTAATTTGACCTTCATGATGAAGCTCTTGTTTGACCTTCATGATGAAGCTCTTTGGCAGTGCTCTAAAAATCTGTGCAACTTCATAGGCAGATGTAATTTATTTTAAAATTGAAGCTGTTTTAAATGTACACAGATGTGCTTCAATTGTGACTTTCGAAGACAACCTATTGGCACTAATAATTATGTAATTGTCTTTGTTTTTAGTACAGAAAAAGCATTAGAGCACTTATGGAGTTGTGTGGATTTTTTTATTTGCCGCTAGTTATCTTACGTCCTAGAGGATACTGGGGTTCCATTTAGTACCGTGGGGTATAGACGGGTCCACTAGGAGCCATAGGCACTTTAAGAATTTGATAGTGTGGGCTGGCTCCTCCCTCTATGCCCCACCTACCAGACTCAGTTTAGAAAATGTGCCCGGAGGAGCCGGGCACGCTGACGGAAGCTCCTGAAGAATTTTCTGCATTTATTTTATCTGTTTGTTTTCAGGCAGGACTGGATGGCACCAGCCTGTCTACTTCGTGGGACTTGGGGGGGGGGGGGGGGTTTTAACGGCCCAACCTCTTGAAGGGTTAATGGTTCCGTTCCCCGCTGACAGGACACTGAGCTCCTGAGGGAATTATTCACAAGCCTCACCACGGCGAGCGTACATTCCCGCAGCACGCCGCCACCCCTAACAGAGCCAGAAGAGTGGTGAGTACTAAGCCGGCATCCCGGTTAGCTGGTCGCCGGCCATTATGGCAGCATGAGGGTACGGAGACGCACGGCTTCTAAACGGGACGGAATGCGCCTCCAGACACAGTACCCAGACTGGCAACACAGCCTTGAAACGGATCTGTCTCCATTTTAAGCACAAAATTACCTCAGCCAGTATAAAAAAAAAGCGGGAAGAACGTGCGCCATTGAGGGGGCGGGGCTTCACTATGAGAGGATCCAGCAGCTCACCAGCTCCATTTTACCTCTGCAGTGGACACAGACGCTGACTGACAGGGACGTGCAGCTCCTCCGGAGAGACTCCAGATTACCTCAGCGGTACCAGGGGGTCATAGCAGGGGGGGTGCGTCTATTAGTATACTAAGTCCCCAGAGTACTTAGTCTGCGACTCGGCTAAGATTGGCATTAGCGGTAAGGGCGTGGTGGGGGCTGGCTCCAAATGTGTCTCCCTGAAGGGCTCTTTGTGGGTTAATTGTGCTTAACCTTTTCCTGTGTGTGTGCTGTCACATTTACATTATGTCAGGCAAAGAGTGTGTTTCTTGTACAGCGGAGCGTTCCTCTTCCCCAGGGGGCTCACTACTGGGTACTCAGGGTTCACAGAAAAGCTGGGCTGAACTGGAGTGGTTTAATTCCATTAAGGGAATGATCTCAAATATTTTTATAAAACTATCCCGCAATGAGAAAGAGACGCAATACTTAAGACAGACTGTGGATGAGTTTATGAATAGAGACTCAGTCCCCAAACCAGCGTCTCAATCCCCTCCCATTTGTCCGCAAAAACTATCTCTGCCCCATATGCTGCAGTCTGACTCTGATGGGTCATACATGGAGGAGGGGGAGGTAGATTTGGAGGGGGGAATGCTGCTCTGTCACAGGGAATATAGAGGCTATCAGGGATGTTCTGCAAATTCCTGATAAAGTGTCAGAGGAGTGTGAGGAAACTTATTTTAATGTAAAAAAATAAATAAATCCTCATCCGCTTTTCCTGTCTCAAAGTAACTAAATACCCTGTTTGAGCAACCATGGGTTAATCCTGATAAGAAATGTCAAATCCCTAAAAGGTTGCTATCATCTTTTCCTTTTCCCCTGGAGGATAGGAAAAAATGGGAAAATCCACCGATAGTGGACGCATCAGTTTCCAGGCTGTCACAGAAAATTGTGTTGCCTGTCGCTGATGCAGCCTCCGTAAGAGACACGGCTCATCGAAAAATTGAGACTACACTCAAATCATTGTACTTCTGCTGGGGTGGCCCAGAGACCCACTATTGCATTGCGTGGATTACAAAAGCCATTGCTAAATGGTCAGGTAACCTAATTGAGGGGTTAGAGATTCCTTGTTTGGGGGGGGGGGGGGGGTCTTACTCCTGCAGCATATACAGGGCTCAGCCAACTTTATGGTGGAAGCCATAAAAGAGATTGGCTTGCTTAATGCACGCACCACCGCTATGGCAGTGTCAGCATGCAGGGGCTTGTGGCTACGCCAGTAGACTGCTTATGCATACTCCAGGAAATGTGTGGAAGGCCTACCATTCACAGGAGAGGCCTTGTTTGGAGACTAATTAGACAAATGGATCTCCAAAGCTACTGCAAGTAAGTCTACATATCTTCCTTCCGCAGCTCCCACAGCCAGGAAAGCCTACTCGGCCTGATCTACAGTCCTTTCGAACTGCCAAGTTTAAGGGCTAAACCATAGGTGCTTCTACAGCCTCCAGAGGCGCAAGAGGTAACCCACGCAAACCAGCAACTGCCGGTTCTCAGGAACAGAGCTCAGGCTCTGGTTCCTCAAAGCCTTCAGCATGACGGTGGAACGCGATGCCTGGAAGGCTGTCAGGTGGGAGCCCAACTAAATTTCTTCAGTCACATCTGGTCAAGTTCGTGCCGGGATCCCTGGGTCATAGATCTTATTTCCCAGGGCTACAGACTGGAGTCCCAAGAGCTCCCACCTCACAGATTCTTCAAATCAGGCTTACCAGCTTCACAAGAGGCAAGTAAAACTTCACAGCATGCCATCCAAAAATTGGTACAGACTCAGGTCATTGTTCCAGTTTTACCTCATCTACTAAACAAGGGGTACTATTCCAACTTGTTTGTAGTACCGAATCCGGATGGTTCGGTAAGACCGATTCTGAACCTCAAGTCCTTGAACCCGTACTTAAGAGTGTTCAAGATGGAGTCTCTGAGAGCGGTGATCTCAGATCTGGAGGAGGGGGAATTCCTAGTGTCTCTGGATATCAAGGATCCGTACCTTCACATTCCAATGTGGCCGCCTCATCAGGTTTATCTACGGTTTGCGCTACAGGACTGTCACTACCTGTTCCAGGCCCTGCCATTTGGTCTATCCACGGCACCGAGGGTGTACACCAAAGTGATGGCAGAAATTATGATTCTACTCCGCAAACGGAGTGAATATAGGGGCAGATGTATTAAACTGGAGAAGGCATAGGAAAGTGATAAACCAGTGATATGGGCAAGGTGATAAAGGTACCAGCCAATCAGCTCCAAGATGTAAATTAACAGTTAGGATCTGATTGGCTGGTGCCTTTATCACCTTGCCCATATCACTGGTTTATCACTTCCTTATGCCTTCTCCAGGTTAATACATCTGCCCCAGAATTCCGTACCTGAACGATCTTCTGATAAAGGTGCCGTCCAGGGAAAGGTTGCTGGACAGCATTGGTCTCTTAACCAAACATTTCCAGCATCACGGGTGGATTCTGAACCTTCCGAAATCTCACCTAGAGCCAACATGGAGGCTTCCATTCTTGGGAATGATACTGGACACGGAGTCAAAGAAGGTGTTCCTTCCGTTGGAAAAGGCATTGGTAATCCAGTCGATGGTTCGAGATGTCCTGAAGCCAATCCGGATATCTGTGCATCTATGCATTCGCCTTCTGTGGAAAATGGTGGCCTTTTCTGAGGCGCTTCAATATGGAAGGTTTCACACAAGACCCTTCCAGCTCAATCTGTTGGACAAATGGTCCAAGTCGCATCTTCACATGCACCAGAGGATCGTCTGTCGCCAAAAGCCAGGAACTCCCTTCTGTGGTGGCTACAGACTTCTCACCTCATCGAGGGTTGGAGGTTCAGAATTCTGAACTGGATTCTCTTAACCACAAACTCAAGTCTCAGATGTTGGAAGCAGAGCGGCATTGTCAGAGGTGTCAATTCTCCTCCTCTGGGCAGAAAAAACACGCAGTGGCGTTGTCAGCGGTCTTCATTCCGGGAGTAGACAACTGGGAAGCAGACTTTCCCAGCAGATACGACCTGCACCTGAGGGAGTGGGGCCTTCACCCGGAAGTGTTCAGTTGCTTGACAAGTCGATGGTGTTATCCACAAGTCGCCATGATGGCCTCTTATCTCAACAAGACGCTCTAGCGGTATTGTTCCAGGTCGAGAGACCCACAGGCAGTGGCGGTAGACGCTCTGAAGACTCCATGGATTTATCAGACGGTGTACGTGTTTCCTCCACTTCCTCTGATCCCAAGGTTTCTAAAAAGAATAAAAAGGGAAAAGGTTCAAGCAATCCTCATTGCTCTGGACTGGCCAAGAAGGGCCTGGTACGCGGACCTTCTGGAGATGCTCCTCGAAGATCCGTGGCCTCTACCTCTTAGCGAGGATCTTCTGCAACAGGGCCCGTTCATCTATCAAGACTTACCGTAGCTACGTTTGGCGGCATGGAAGTTGAACGGCTGATTCTAGCCAGAAGAGGGAGCCCTGACAAGGTTATCCTGACTATGATCCAAGCCAGGAAGGGGATTACATTACCACCATTACTAAACATTACCACCGTATTTGGAAAAAATACGTCTCTTGGTGTGAGTGGAATTTCATCTGGGACGTTTCCTGCTTTTTCTGCAGGCAGGAGTGGATGTGGGCCTACGTCTGGGCTCCATAAAAGTCCAGATTTCAGCCTTGTCCATTTTCTTTCAAAAACAGGTGTTCTGCACATCCAGCCTCCCTTTGTGCCTCCCACGGCACCTTGGGATCTCAATTTGGTGCTGCAGTTCCTCCAATCGGACTGGTTTGAACCGTTACGGGAGGTGGACGTAAAATATCTTACGTGGAAGACTGTCACACTGTTGGCCTTGGCTTCAGCAATACGTGTATCGGAGCTGGGGGCGTTGTCTCACAAGAGCCCCTACTTAATTTTCCATGAGGACAGAGCAGAACTTGTCAGCAGTTTCTTCCAAAAGTGGTGTCTGCGTTTCACATCAACCAACCTATTGTGATTACGGTTGTCACAGATACCTCTGCTACTTCAAAGTCTTTGGATGTTGTGAGGGCTTTGAAGGTGTATGTAAAGAGGACAGCTCGTAACAGAAAATCGGACTCTGTTTGTTCTATATGATCCCAATAAAATTGGGTGTCTAGCTTCAAAGCAGTCCATTGCACGGGATGCGGTCAAGATGCCGCCGGCGGAATCCCGGCGGTCGAAATACCGACGCCGGAATCCCGACCGCCACAATCCAGACATATTCTCCCTCCGTGGGTGTCCACGACACCCATAGAGGGAGAATATAATAGTGTGCCGAGCGTAGCGAGGCACCGTGCCCGCAGCGTGGCGAGCGAAGCGAGCCCGCAAGGGGCTGCGTTCTGCTCGCCACCCCTGTCGGGATTGTGTGGTCGGGATTCCGGCGTCGGTATTTCGACCACCGGATTCCGGCCGGCAGCATTTAGTACTGATCCCCATTGCACACTGATCAGGCTCACTATCCAGCATGCTTATTCCACGGCATGCTTGCCGGTTCCAAAATCTGTTCAGGACCACTCTTATAGGTCGGTGGTTCTTCCTGGGCGGCTGCCCAGGGTGTCTCGCTTTACAGCTCTGCCGAGCAGCTACTTGGTCAGATTCGAACATGTTTGCTAAGTTCTACAAGTTCAATACTTTGGCCTCTGAGGACCTTCAGTTTGGTCAATCAGTTCTGCAGGAACCTTAGCACTCTCTCACCCGGTTTGGGAGCTTTGGTACATCCCCATGGTACTAAATGGAACCCCAGTATCCTCTAGGACGTAAGAGAAATAGGATTTTAATTACCTACCGGTAAATCCTTTTCTCGTAGTCCGTAGAGGATACTGGGCACCTGCCCGTGCTTCGCTTTTCCTGCACTGTTACTTGGTTAAGTATTGTTGGTTAAGCTGTTGCTGTTCCTGTTTTGTGCTGGTTTTGGAATCTCACCACTATCTTTTTATCTATCCTTCTCTCAAAGTATGTCCGTCTCCCGGGCACAGTTACTAGACTGAGTCTGGTAGGAGGGGCATAGAGGGAGGAGCTAGCCCACACTATCAAATTCTTAAAGTGCCCATGGCTCCTAGTGGACCCGTCTATACCCCATGGTACTAAATGGAACTCCAGTATCCTCTACGGACTACGATAAAAGGGAGGTAATTAAAATCCTATTTTTGTGTTGATCAGTTGTGAGAATTGTGGTACAGTATAAATCAATTTTGATTGAATGCTATAAGGGTCATTCTATGTCGGTTCACTAAGGCATGACACCCACCGACTCGGATTGTCATGATACTTTGTACACTTTATACTACCACGTAGCTACTAACCCATGTAAAAAAAATTCTTCTCTAGGCCTTACCATTTTTGAGAGATAGGGGGCCAAAGTTTTGAAAAACTTGCTGGAAATGCCGTTCCTGATGCTCCGTTTTTTCTGAGGTGTACCTGGAAAAAAAATTAACAGCTCAGTTCCTAATCCACGTATCACTATTATCTCAGGGCCTAATCCACGTATCACTATTATCTCAGGGCCTAATCCACTTATCACTATTATCTCGGTGCCTACTCCACGTATCACTATTATCTCGGTGCCTACTCCATGTATCACTATTATCTCGGTGCCTACTCCACGTATCACTATTATCTCGGTGCCTACTCCACGTATCACTATTATCTCGGTGCCTACTCCACGTATCACTATTATCTCGTGCCTACTCCATGTATCACTATTATCTCGGTGCCTACTCCACGTATCACTATTATCTCGGTGCCTACTCCACGTATCACTATTATCTCAGGGCCTAATCCACGTATCACTATTATCTCAGGGCCTAATCACACGTATCACTATTATCTCGGTGCCTTCTCCACGTATCACTATTATCTCGGTGCCTACTCCACGTATCACTATTATCTCGGTGCTTGATCCACATATCACTATTATCTCTGTGCCTGATCCACGTATCACTATTATCTCGGTGCCTGATCCACGTATCACTATTATCTCGGTGCCTGATCCACGTATCACTATTATCTCGGGGCCTGATCCACGTATCACTATTATCTCGGGGCCTGATCCACGTATCACTATTATCTCGGGGCCTGATCCACGTATCACTATTATCTCGGGGCCTGATCCACGTATCACTATTATCTCGGGGCCTGATCCACGTATCACTTATCTCGGGGCCTGATCCACGTATCACGATTATCTCGGGGCCTGATCCACGTATCACGATTATCTCGGGGCCTGATCACGTATCACGATTATCTCGGGGACTGATCCACGTATCACTTCGAAATTTTGATCCTTTGTCAGTCAAAATATGGAGATTCCAGTAAAAAAAATGTTTTATCAATTTGCATGACTCTGATAGGCCCTACACACTGGCCGATTTTTTTGAAAGATATGAACGATCTCGTTCATAAATGAACGAGAACTCGTTCATATCTTTCAGTGTGGAGACTCCAGCTATGACCGATGCGCGACCCCGCGCTCGTTCATCGCTGGTCTCCCGTCGGCTGTGCATGCAGGCCAATATGGACGATCTCGTCCATATTTGCCTGCACTTCAATGCAGTCGTGTGACGGGGGGAGTGAAGAAACTTCACTCCCCCCGTCACTGCCCCCCCGCCGCCGGGTCGCTCGTCGGCCGTATCCGCCGTACGGCAGCTCGGCGGCGGGTCAGCCAGTGAGTAGGGCCCCTGAGAGTTCGTTATACATTCCATTACTTTCATACTTAATCATTGTTTTGGTGCAAAAAAAAAGTGAGTTCAGTTATCATTATCAACATAAGGCAGATGAGTTATCGTGTCCTTTTTTTGTTTAAATTGAACCTTAAAGAATACTTTAACAGGCTATGAGAGAAAAATAATGGGATTTTGATTGCTTGTATGAGTATTTAAATGTTTAACTATAATTCTCTCGTTTAAAAATGAAAATTATCGTTGGGTATAATTTGCACACCAGGGGAGTATTTTCATTTGTATATTTCTATGTATATGTGCAGATTTGTATTCAGTTAGCTACGAGAACCCGTTTCTTGCACAAAAAACTGCGAAAATGGTTAAGTACGAAGTAAAGGAATGTATAATGACCTCTCATAGTCGGGCAAGATTGATAAACCATTTTTTACTGGAATCTTCATTTTTTGATTGACAAAGTATCAAATTCCCAAGTGATACGAGGATCGGGCACCGAGATAATAGTGATACGTGGATCAGGCACCGAGCTGTGATTTTATTTTTTTTATTTTTATTTTTCCACCGGATACACCTCAGAAAAAAACAGAGCATCAGAAGTGGCGTTTCCCAGCAATTTTTCTAAAGTTTGGCCCCTTATCTATAGATTGTAAGCTTGCAAGCAGGATCTTTCTACCTGTCTGTTTTTACCCAGTTTTGTTCTACTACTACTGTTCTAATTGTAAAGCGCAATGGAATATGCTGCGCTATGTAAGAAACTGTTATTAAATAAATAAAATATCTCAAAAACTGAGCCCTAGAGAAGAAAAAATAGGCTTTTAATACCTTTTCTCGTAGTCCATAAGGGATACTGGGGTTCACTAAGTACGATGGGGTCTAGATTGGGTCCAAAGGAGCCGGTGCACTTTAAATTTCTTCAACTGGGTGTGCTGGCTCCTCCCCTCTATGCCCCCTCCTACAGCTAGTCTAGGTAAAATTGTACCTGAAGGAGAATGGACATACTGTACTTGAGAGAGAGAGAGAACATAACAGTGAGTGGTGAGATTCACACACCAACAACATAAATCACCAGCAACGGCTGGTAACAAACAGCAACAGGTAAACTTCTTGAAAAGAAAAACCTGCAGACACGTCAACGCACTGAGACAGGCGCCCAGTATCCCTTATGGACTACGAGAAAAGGATTTACCGGTAGGTATTAAAATCCCATTTTCTCTAACATCCATGAGGAAAACTGGGGTCCACTTAGTACGATAGGGACGTCCCAAAGCTTCCAGAACGGGCAGGAAAGTGCAGAGATGTCTGCAGCACCAACTGCCCAAACTGGGTATCCTCTTTGGCCAACGATCTTGTAGAGTGGGCCTTCAGAGGACTGTGGAACAGTTAAGGCTGCTACACATAGGCCTGTTGGATAGGAATCCTAAGCCAACGAGCAATGGACTGCTTAGAAGCAGGGCAACCTTTTATCTGCACATCATATAGCACAAACAAGGAATCCGTCTTTCTGATCCAAGCCGTCCTCTTGATATAGATCCTCAAGGCTCGCACAGCAGCCAATGCCTCCGCAGAAGTGCCAGAGCTTGACGGAACCAGAATAGGTTGATTCAAGTGGAATGCAGAGACAACCTTCACAGGAACTGCCGCCTAGTCCTGAGGTCTGCTCTGTCCTCGTAAAAGACCAAGTCGGGACTTTTATACGATAGGGCCCCCAATTCTGAAACACGCCTAGCAGAAGCCAGGGCAATAACATCACCGTCTTCCACGTGAGGTACTTGTCTTCTACCGTCATCAGAGGTTCAAACCAGGAGGACTATAGAAATTCCAACACTACATTCAAATCCCAGGGTGCCGTAGGTGGCACAAAAGGAGGTTGTATGTGGAGTACCCCTTACAAGAAGTCTAAACTTGTGGCAACACTGCCAATTTCTTCTGCAAGAAAATTGAGAGAGCTGAAATATGGACCTTAATGGAACCGAGGCGTAAGCCTAATCCACACCAGCCTGCAGGAAACTTCCCAAGTGGAACTCTGCAGACTGATACGTGTGTTCCTCGCACCAAGAGACATATCTTCTCCAGATATGATGATAGTGTTTTGACATCACAGGTTTCCTGGCCTGAACCATGGTAGCAATTACCTTTGTGGAGAGGCCTTTGTGAGCTAGGGTGTTCCGCTCCACCTCCATGCCGTCAAACGAAGACGCCGTAAGTCCAGGTAGAAGAACGGTCCTTGTTGAAGATCTCTTCTCATTGGCGGAGGCCAAGGGTCTTCGACAGACATATCCAGAAGATCCGCGTACCACGCCCCACGTGTCTGCCCGCGGCTCTCCCCTGTCTCAGCTCCCGCATCTCAGTTCGACTTTTTTAAAAGTCGAATTGAGATGACATTGAATGGTCGGATCTATTCCGACAAATGAATGTCGGAATGGATCCGACTTCAATTGAATATACCCCATAGTGTACAGTAGCGGCTCTCCCCCTATTTACACCCCTGTATTGAGTGTCTGGAGGAGCTGTGTGTCCTTGCTGCTGCAGCTGTAAGCATAGGAAGACTCCAAAACGCTGCTGGTCCCACTCTGAGGAAGCTCCACCCCCTGTAATGGCGTCGGAGCTATGTAGATATTTATACTGGCAAATTCTCCTATTCTGTGTAAAACATCACATAAATGCTAGTTTATCACCACCGCTGCCAGTGTACACGGGCTATAGTGGATCTCCCCAGGGAGGGTTCCGTATGCCGCCCCTGCGTTGCGCCGCACCTTTAGGGGGCCCCCCGGTTTGTACTTGCCACTCTTCTCATATTCAGGCTATGTTAGGGGTATGCGGCGTGCTGCGATTGCGTCTACTAAGGCGCAATGCCCTGCGGTACCAACAACCACTCAGGACGGTGGTCCTGCAGCGGGGAAGCGGCTCTGATGCCTCAAGAGGCCGCACACCCAGTGAAGAAATTTAAAGTGCACTGGCTCCTTTGGACCCCATCTATACCCCATCGTGCTAAGTGAACCCCAGTATCCCTTATGGCTGTTAGAGGAAATTGGCATGGGTTAGTAGCTATGTTGTAGTATCAAGTGTACAAAGTATCATGAAAATCTGAGTCTGTGGGTGTCATGTCTGGGTGACCTGCCATGGAATGGCCCATAAATATTCCATGTAGATAAAAGGCCAGAGGGTGAATTCTTACATAAAACCACCTTTTTATTTCAAAATCATTTTTATTCAAAGACTTTAATTTCCTATTTATTTATATAGTATTTAATGTCTGTGAAATTGCGTTACATACATCGAATTCAAAACACTTTGTAATACACTGTACTCTATGAAAGTTTTGAGGCCGTCATTCCACTGTTCGACCATTAGAGGTCACTGTTGTCTTACAAATGGTAACAGCTCAGTCTTCTGCCGATACGCTGTCATTTGCATCATATACTTTTAATGAATTCAGTAATTTAGAAACGCATCACAATATTACTGTGTTACACCTATGTGTGCGCGTTACAGCTACAGTTAGAACGTTTGTTAATGTGTCCTGCAGTTTCCATGGGTCGTCTGTTACTTTGTCTGCAGGAATCCACTGACCTCTGCTCTGCACTCACAGGTTTACCTGGAAAGGCTCCTGACGTATGCAGAGATTGATATTTGCCCCAGTAACTGGAAAAGGATCGTGTTGGGGGCAATTCTCCTGGCCTCCAAGGTTTGGGACGATCAGGCAGTGTGGAATGTGGATTACTGTCAGATCCTGAAGGATATTACTGTAGAAGACATGTAAGTTGTGGGCCCTTGTCTGCAGAAAGATTATATAAGATTGCATGCAGCCATAATATGTAGGCATTTGAAACGTATTATTTGGTCACTTTGCTATGGCAAAACAAAATTTATCCTGCACCAGACTAAATATAATTAATTAATTCAATAACAGAAACCAACTAAACAAAAAAAACCATTAAACCCGCATCAGCGGCTATTTTAACGTTGGAGGTGCTCCTAGGAATATGTACCAGATACATGTTAATTCAGTGGGAGTGGAAGAACCCACATCTCACCAAAAGAAAAGAAATTCCTTTGTTTAGAGCACTCTTTTAAACATTCAATGTGAATTGAAATGAGAAATTGAATAAATTAATACTTAACTTTTATTATTCCTTACTTAACTAAAATTTAAGAGGGATTGGTATATGTATCTCAAATTATTGTATCCCTATATAAACAGTGGTAGAATATAAAATAGGAGCAAAAACAATGGTAGAATATATATTGATGTGATTGCTCAAATAGTAAAATAACAGTGATAGTAATCTATCCGACCATTCAGACAGACAGCAGTGGTGATATTTGTATACTCTTGTAAAGTCAGAGGATTCATGACCATTGAGATATCACCAATAAGTTCAGACTAATAATGTGCGTCTGAGTTTCATCAAGCGGTGTAACTATTTCTATATGAATTCATTAGATCAGCTAATCCCCCGACCTCAATCAAAATTGTACACAAGGACTGATCCTTTATCATGTAGCAAAAAAATATATTATCCATATCTAGTGTTTTAACATATGTTGTATCACAATTGTATGGAGCAGATATAAATGCATAAATAGCCACCTTGTATTGGGGCTAACTTCCAATCACTAAGTCACACAATCATATGAGTCAATAGACATACAGTAACATTCAAAATCGACAGAGTATGCATTGCAAATCCTGTAATTTGTTCAAAAATTAATCCAAGATCTGGAAGTACATTGCTACATAAACAGTAGATGTGTTGTGTACCAAATGTGGAGGGGAGGGGGGAGAGAGAGAGACAAAAGGATAGACACTCTAGTCAAATAATCCCATCTGCTGTCCGACCTCATCCAAGAGCGGAGGAAAGATGAGAGTAGGACCGTCAACTGTGCCGTAGAAATAAGAAAACAGGCACTCTGGCTAAAAGCCCCGTCGTGGTGTTAGGTAGGCCCTGATGCTAATAAGCCTTGCAGGGTCTAAATGCGCCACTTGAGCCCGAGCCAGGGGCCGAAATATACTCTCAACAAAGATTTATGACTAATAAAATCAATACATCTGTTTTATATCAAAGTTTAGGATATAGAAATCCTATTTGGTATCTCTAATATAGATATAGGCACCTTGGTTGCACCTTGCCAATTGCCATATTTTTCAGAAACGATGTGTACCTATGAAGAAGAATTATTCTGGTAGAGATATACCTATATATAGACCAAAAAAGGATAGTAGGCACTCCTAGTTCACTATTCCCATCTGCTGTCTGGCCTCATCAATTAGAGCGGAGGACAGATGAGAGTGGGATCGTGGGCTGTGCCAAGAATTGGGAGAGAAGCGGAGGGTACCTTGAAAACCCGTAGGTGGTGTTAGGCGGGCCCTGATGCTAATGAGCCTTGCAGGGTCCGGATGCGCCACCGGGTATCAACTGTCCGTCCGTGAAAAAAAGGCAGGGAGAGAGGACAGGGGTTGTAAAGAGTGCCAGATCGTTGTCTCAAGTGTGACTCACTATACCTCACCGCCGGTGGCGGCGGTCCGTAGATCCCAGCCGCTAGGTCATTGAAAGCTGCTGCTGGTAATGGTTTTCCCCGCTGCCGGCTTACGGTCAGTGATTTTACACCGCTTGATAGCTGAACGCTGCTGCCGCTGATCACGGCTCCCCCTGCAGTGAGGAGACCGTGTGTGAGGCCGTAATTAGTAGGACGTACGTTTCACCACCTGGGCTTGCTCACCTAGCAGGGGGAGCCGTGATCAGCGGCAGCAGCGTTCAGCTATCAAGCGGTGTAAAATCACTGACCGTAAGCCGGCAGCGGGGAAAACCATTACCAGCAGCAGCAGCAGCTTTCAATGACCTAGCGGCTGGGATCTACGGACCGCCGCCACCGGCGGTGAGGTATAGTGAGTCACACTTGAGACAACGATCTGGCACTCTTTACAACCCCTGTCCTCTCTCCCTGCCTTTTTTTCACGGACGGACAGTTGATACCCGGTGGCGCATCCGGACCCTGCAAGGCTCATTAGCATCAGGGCCCGCCTAACACCACCTACGGGTTTTCAAGGTACCCTCCGCTTCTCTCCCAATTCTTGGCACAGCCCACGATCCCACTCTCATCTGTCCTCCGCTCTAATTGATGAGGCCAGACAGCAGATGGGAATAGTGAACTAGGAGTGCCTACTATCCTTTTTTGGTCTATATATAGGTATATCTCTACCAGAATAATTCTTCTTCATAGGTACACATCGTTTCTGAAAAATATGGCAATTGGCAAGGTGCAACCAAGGTGCCTATATCTATATTAGAGATACCAAATAGGATTTCTATATCCTAAACTTTGATATAAAACAGATGTATTGATTTTATTAGTCATAAATCTTTGTTGAGAGTATATTTCGGCCCCTGGCTCGGGCTCAAGTGGCGCATTTAGACCCTGCAAGGCTTATTAGCATCAGGGCCTACCTAACACCACGACGGGGCTTTTAGCCAGAGTGCCTGTTTTCTTATTTCTACGGCACAGTTGACGGTCCTACTCTCATCTTTCCTCCGCTCTTGGATGAGGTCGGACAGCAGATGGGATTATTTGACTAGAGTGTCTATCCTTTTGTCTCTCTCTCTCCCCCCTCCCCTCCACATTTGGTACACAACACATCTACTGTTTATGTAGCAATGTACTTCCAGATCTTGGATTAATTTTTGAACAAATTACAGGATTTGCAATGCATACTCTGTCGATTTTGAATGTTACTGTATGTCTATTGACTCATATGATTGTGTGACTTAGTGATTGGAAGTTAGCCCCAATACAAGGTGGCTATTTATGCATTTATATCTGCTCCATACAATTGTGATACAACATATGTTAAAACACTAGATATGGATAATATATTTTTTTGCTACATGATAAAGGATCAGTCCTTGTGTACAATTTTGATTGAGGTCGGGGGATTAGCTGATCTAATGAATTCATATAGAAATAGTTACACCGCTTGATGAAACTCAGACGCACATTATTAGTCTGAACTTATTGGTGATATCTCAATGGTCATGAATCCTCTGACTTTACAAGAGTATACAAATATCACCACTGCTGTCTGTCTGAATGGTCGGATAGATTACTATCACTGTTATTTTACTATTTGAGCAATCACATCAATATATATTCTACCATTGTTTTTGCTCCTATTTTATATTCTACCACTGTTTATATAGGGATACAATAATTTGAGATACATATACCAATCCCTCTTAAATTTTAGTTAAGTAAGGAATAATAAAAGTTAAGTATTAATTTATTCAATTTCTCATTTCAATTCACATTGAATGTTTAAAAGAGTGCTCTAAACAAAGGAATTTCTTTTCTTTTGGTGAGATGTGGGTTCTTCCACTCCCACTGAATTAACACTTTGCTATGGCATCAACCTTACACAAATTGGCCATCAGTATCGCCAGGTATACAGGTATAGCATCTGTTACTTTGCTTGGAGATTTCAGGTTTTATTTGATTGGATGACAAAAAGTCGCATTTAAAAATTCCGCCCGCCATACTGTCCCTGACACTCCTACAGCAGTGTCCCTCTCTGTGCCTGCAGGAGGGAGTGCACACTGCATGAAGGCACCACAACCAGCCTCGATTTACCTACAACCCCCTCTCCCCCCCCCCCTTCCTCTTTTCTCCCCCAACACGCACCCCTTTCCTCTTTTCCTCATTTTCTTATGTCATCCTTTTTTTTTTTTTTTCCCCTCTTCACCCCCCCCCCTTCCCCCTCCTCTGTCCTCTCCTCCCCCCCCCCCCCCCCCCCTCTGCCCTCTCCCCCCCCCCCCCCTCCCTCCCCCCCCCCCCCCTCCTCCTCTGTCCTCTCCCCACTCTCCCTCTTCCCCCACCGTCGTCTTCCCTTCCAGTTTCTGGCATTCAGACCTCTCTAGATAGTGAGGCTTTGATGGAGCAATACGCTACTCACTTTGTTACTCTGTCCCAGGGACGTGCAGTAAGGGGAGGGAGGAGGTAGGAGGCACTGCCTCCACTGTCATTAATAATTAAAATAATATAAAGAAGATATTTATGACACACATTCTGTGTCATAAGTATCTCCTTTATATTAATCTAATAATTTCTAATGTTAGGATGGGTTTGGGAGGCACCGACAGTGCTGCCTCCCTTTGTCAATGGGAGAGGTGTGGGACTGGGGGGGAGGGGGGTGGTGGTAATAGCTCATTGAAAATATAATGTACTGAGGCACCATTAGAGGTGCCGCTTTCATACAGGGACGTGCTTTCAACCCATGAAAGCACGCCCCTGTCAGTGAGGCCACAGTGATTGGCCGGCGGATCCTTCACTGGATACGCTGTCATCACTCACTGGGTGCTGGCGAATACGGCGGGACGCGGCAGAGGTGCGGGCGGCGGTGGCGGCAGGCATGGATCAGAGAACCCTGCCTGACATTTTGCAGAGTTTGGCAGAGGAGCGGTACCCATTTCAAAAATGGCGCCTCAGCTTCATTTTTCAAATTAAAGATGGCCGCCGCAAGCCAATCACAGCTCGCCGCATCGTCGTCCCACTCCCTCAGGCTGACTTATATAAGTCAGCGCGAGGCAGTGGCTGTCAGTCCAACGGTGGAGGAGGAGCAGTGAAGAGCTCCTGAAGACTGAAGAGCCAATGAAAGTCCCACCAGGTGAAGACGCCGGAAGCCCTGGGGAGGCGGCGGCTGTGAAAAAGAGCTTGAGAGACGCCGCCTCCCAGGTGAAGTCCCTGAACAATACATTTTATTATTTTTTTAAACACTATCTTTGTATTTTAATATTTTCTTTACAGGTGCCAGCAGGCCCCTTAATGTCTCGGCATGCTGGTACTTGTGGTTCTCCAAGTGCTGGCATGCTGGGGCGGGCTTGCTGAGGCCTGTAGGCTGCCTGTAAAGAACAATATTATACAATGAACCCCACACCCACCGCCACCAGGGGTGCGGGGCATAGCAGCCCAGTGCTGGTTGTTGCTCAGGAGGGGGGACCCCTCTTAAGTTTTTGGGGTCCCCTCTTTCTGAGGAATGCCAACCCTGGGCTGACTGGTTTGGGGGGTGTCTAATGTTATGGCAGGGGGACCATACACCGAGTGTTTCCCCTGCTATGGCATTATCCCCCCTGGCTGGTTCTGCCTGTGCTGGTTTTAGTGATGCAAGGGGGACTCCGCTTTTTTTTCCCCCGGGGGGGCGGGGGGTTGGTTAGCAGCCAGTGCTTCCCCAGCCGCTGACCTCACCACACGTCACTGCTCTGTACATAGGGTGATAAGGTTTGCTCTCAAAAACACGGACTGATACTTGGAACTGACCTGTAACTGGCGTGCACAGGTAATTTTCTGAAGAGTGGAGGAGATGTAGGATGGAATTTTGCAGCGGGATTTAAACTGGCAATTTGTTTTATATTTTTTTTAAGGCAAAACCAACTTAAATTTGCCATTGAATTTTATTGCCTCTATAAATCCCTCCGTAAAATGACAGATAAATCGGCACTTCTGACGTATGACACCCTATTGCGTTTGTTGCGCGACTTGAGCGTTTGCTGCTGCTCTTGGCTTTGTGCAGGAAAGGTCCTCTTCTCCCCACTTGAGCGCGGCCTCCGGTAGAATTCAGGCTAGGGGTTAGCGTTTGGGCTGATTATAAGCAAGGGTTCAGGTTTTGGTAGTTGTCAGATCAGTGACTGTTTAGTTACAGGCGGGAGAGGAGTTTTCTCCTAAATGTTCTATTTGGTTATATACCGGATCTTCTAAGCAAGAATCTGTATCCAAATGTCAGCAGCTGATTGGGCCACTGGAAAGCTCTGATGCAGGATGACTGTAAATCAGGGCTGGCCAAACCAGTCCTCGAGATCTACCAACAGTTAACATTTTCCAGACCACCTGGCTGGTGCACAGGTGTAGTCATTTCTAATTAAGATGTGCTGCATTCATTCCTAACTGACCATTCTACAGGTCTCCAGGAGGCCTGGAAAACATGAACTGTTGGTAGATCTCGAGGACCGGTTTGGCCAGCCCTACTGTAAATCTAGTACTGAGTGAGTGATCTACAATGTGTAACACGTAGTGCACAGTTTGTTGTTGTACACTGCTAGTATTGTGAACTGGTCGCAACACTTAGCAGAAAGCATGTTTTGTGTGTGTGGCATGGTACAGCTTTGAAAAGACGCCATCTGCTGTTTGAAAGCTGGTATTACACTGTCGCAACTTAATATACCATATTGCGGCCTGGGGCCCGGATAAGACGCATCGCACATCACATGCTATGTGGCCGAAAAAACAATAAGCAAGGGAGGACACATCAGTAGGTTTGTGTATCTTGTAGTGCAGAGGGTCTCAAAAATGCTCCAGGTTTGAAGTATAACCATGCTTGGCTACAGGTGACTTAATTAGTACCTCAATCAATTTGATTTAACCATCTGTGCTGAGTCTTCGATGGGTGTGGATCATAGGGTCGACTGTATCTAGGTCGACCACTATTGGTTGACAGTGACTACAGAAGGAGCCCTGCTCATCTATCCCTTTAATAGGAGTAAGTGAGCCGGGGGAGTCAGACTTAATCCCCTGCTGTATTGTTCTCTCTGTATTGTATTGCAGCTGAGAACAATAGATGAAAGGCTTATGCTAATAAGCCTTGGTGCACCTAGGCGCAGCAGAGAAGGCTCGATGAGCGAGGCTCTATCTGTAGGTCGACACCTGAAATAGAACGACATGAACAAGGTCAACATAAGGTTTTTTTTTCGGTGTCATTTTCTTTGTAAAGTGACCGTAAATCCTAATTAGTGCACCGCGTGACTCGCTTCGCTCGCCATGCTTCAGGCAAGGTGTCCGTTCCCAATCGTGGTCCATGTGGATCGTAGAGTATCAAAAAAATATATATTTTTTTTTAAATAAAACTCATGTCGACCTAGTGCATTTCTACCTAATGCATGTCGACCAATACTAGTCTTGTTCATTCTAGCACCCTGCACCTTTGAAATCCTGTGCAGTTCCTCTTTCCTGCCTGGGGTGTCACTCTCTGCTCTGGTGCTTCTCCGCACACACAGGTCTGTATCACAGCACTGAGTAACGGATCAGAGTGTGCGGAGAAGCCCCACGGCAGAGAGCGACACCCCAGGCAGGAAAGAGGAACTGCACAGGATTTTGAAAGGTGCAGGGTGCTAGAATGAACACTATACTTAGAACCTGGACCATTGAGCTGCAGTGAGGACCACGTTTGAGACCCTCTTGTATAGTCCTAGATCCCACACTCCTTTACTGTTATAACAGCCCTCTGTACAGACGTTCTTGTAATCCCCTTTCTTACATGGACTCTTATGTCCCCGCTGTGAGATCCTTTAGCAAATGATTGTGAGCTCGCTGATGCTTATGACTTAGAACAATATGATGCAGGTATATGTGTATTCTAGTGCTGGGCTGAGCACACTGAATGGTCTGCGTTGTGTGATCTGGTGACTCTGATAATGGGGGGAGGGGGGGCATTAGTCATCTAAAGATGAATTAGTTGTATACGAGACAAATGGCATCTTTATGGGAGAGGTCTGTTCCAGGTCTCTGCTCCATCTCTTTCCCATCTATACTTATTCAATTTGCCCTGCCATATAGGCACTTGTGGGTTCAGAGCTCAATCACGTAGGTATCATTTTTACCATCGTAGTAATTAGATGTTAGTCCTTGAAGTGTTTTGTCTGCACACAATTAAAATGTATTAGAACCGCTGGAACAAAAGCAGTAGCAAAGTGATTTAATTAGTGCTCCGATCAGCTGATCTCAAATTGGTCTGATTTGCATCTCTATAGCCTGGAACACAGATGGGGAAGGATGTGCTGGCTGCAAGACAACCCCCACCCCAAATACACAGCCCGTAGCCCATCAGCCTGTGTCTGGCCGCAAGCAGCAGGTTATTCTGTACAGTGGTTCAGTTTGCTGCTGCAAAACTTATATATATTTGCAGAAATGCCTCTCCGTTATCTCCCCTCTGACATACTTAGTCACGGCCAAGACCCCAGTGATATAACGGCTGCCCCCCATTAACCCAGTTTTATGCGCATACTAAAGAAATGCGCGATGCGTGTGACCTGATGCAGCGAGTGAGCGTTTATCCGCAATCTCACCGTAGCTGTGTACGGGGTGGCGGCTGCGACTGCATTAATGTACGCCACTGATTCGGGCCCATAGACAAATACTACATCCGTGTGTGAGTGTTGTGGGTATCTCATATGTATTTTGGCATTGGTGGTCTTTTAGTAGGGCTGCCAGACGATGTGGGGGGGAGGGGGTGACTCTCTTCACCGTAGTCCTGGCGGTCTATCTTTAATGTTACAGCGCCGGCTGTGCAGACTGGGGATTGCAGTTAGAATATATAGTTATACTGTGTTCTGGCCAAACACAATCATCCAAATCACCTACAATCAAGTGAAATGATAAAAAAATAGCAAGCGTAACATAAAGCGTTACATGAAGGCAGCTAAGGGAATGGAAACAATTTAATTAATGCTCTTTCAAATAAAATGCCCAGGAAAGGACAGATGCGCTGCTGGCCACAGGTGTTGTCCCTATAGCTGAGATTATGCGGGTCTGCAGACCGCCGATGACCCTACGCACTGGAGGAGTTCTGCCGGCCGGGAAGGGTGTGGGGGGGGGGGGGATCCCTTGTTCCATACTGCCATTTATTTATTTATTATGCGACGAGTCCATACTGCTTCAAGTGCCCTTTTCCATCAAGATAATAGCGGCAGCTCTCTTCCGATCCATTTGTTGCCTTGGTGACGTGCCCACTTTCGTAGATACGTCTGTACTTTAGTAATAATAATAAAAAGAGAGAGAGCCTTTTCCTGTTATCAATCTGGTGAAAACGTTGCCGGGTTCATGGGAGCTAATAAACAGCAAGTATCGCTCCTTTCATCTGCTCCGCTGCAGAGCGTGCGAGAGCAGGAGAGAGCGGCGCCGCTCTGCTCCTGGAAGCCCGCACCTCGGTAAGTAATGCGCTGAGTGTTCGGCCGGAGCAATGAGAGCCCTTATCTCGCCGCGCTCTGTTACATTCACAATTGCATTATACAGCTTTCTCACGTCTTACCGAATGTGTGCAGCCTCTCATGCGTAGCCGCACAATATACGGGGCGCTGAAAGCTTTCAGATCACGTAATACAGTGTAACGTCTCCCCTCAAGTAAAATAGTTTTTGCAAGTCGTGGAAATATTTAATGTGGGGAGAAGACCTGTAACCTCCAATCTTCTCGTGCGCTTACTATATACTGAGTTGACGTCTGATCGTTTTGGACGTGGATTTTCCGTATTAGCGATCGCATGGGTCAGGTTGAAGTTAGTCACCTACTCCAGTAACTGTTCAATAAAATTATTCCGTACAATCCGGAATAACTGTACGGTGGCGTGTGACCGACTTTGTGTACGTCTGCACCGGGGCGCAGTGTATAATGCCCGCTTGGCTGTACCGCTGGGATGTGTTACTGCCAGCGTCCGTCTGTCTCTGCGGATAGTAACGCGTTGTGTTTGACTCTTAGGAATGAAATGGAGAGACACTTCCTGGAGCTGCTTCAGTTCAACATAAACGTCCCTGCCAGCGTCTATGCCAAATACTACTTTGACCTGCGTTCTCTGGCGGATGACAATAACCTCAGTTTTCTCCTGGAGCCGCTCAGCAATGACAGGGCACAGAAGCTAGAGGTAATCCCGGAGGCTGTCTCATATCCGGCCTCATTACTTATTGCGGGGCTGAACTCGGAGCTAAGCCAGAAAACACGTAACTTTGCACCTTAGTAACACCGTGCTGTGCTGTAGAGGGGGCAGATGTAACGTGTGCACCTGGGTAACACCATGCTGTGCTGCAGAGGGGGCAGATGTAACGTGTGCACCTGGGTATCGCTGCGCTGTAGAGGGGGCAGATGTAACGTGTGCACCTGGGTATCGCCACGCTGCGCTGCAGAGGGGGCAGATGTAATGTGTGCACCTGGGTAACACCATGCTTCGCTGCAGAGGGGGCAGATGTAACGTGTGCACCTGGGTAACGCTGCGCTGCAGAGGGGGCAGATGTAATGTGTGCACCTGGGTAACACCATGCTGCGCTGTAGAGGGGACAGATGTAACGTGCACCTGGGTAACATCGTGCTGCAGAGGGGGCAGATGTAATGTGTGCACCTGGGTAACGCTGCGCTGTAGAGGGGGCAGATGTAACGTGCACCTGGGTGCAGAGGGGGCAGATGTAATGTGTGCACCTGGGTAACACCGCGCTGCGCTACAGAGGGGGTAGATGTAACGTGTTCACCTGGGTAATGCTGCGCTGCAGAGGGGCAGATGTAACGTGTGCACCTGGGTAACACCATGCTGCGCTGCAGAGGGGCAGATGTAACGTGTGCACCTGGGTAACACCATGCTGCGCTGCAGAGGGGGCAGATGTAATGTGTGCACCTGGGTAACACCGCGCTGCGCTGCAGAGGGGGCAGATGTAACGTGTGCACCTGGGTAACGCTGCGCTGCAGAGGGGGCAAATGTAACGTGTGCACCTGGGTAACGCTGCGCTGCAGAGGGGGCAGATGTAACGTGTACACCTGGGTGCAGAGGGGGCAGATGTAATGTGTGCACCTGGGTAACACCATGCTGTGCTGCAGAGGGGGCAGATGTAATGTGTGCACCTGGGTAACACCGCGCTGCAGAGGGGGTAGATGTAACATGTGCACCTGGGTAACGCTGCGCTGCAGAGGGGGCAGATGTAATGTGTGCACCTGGATAACTCTGCGCTGCAGAGGGGGCAGATGTAACGTGTGCACCTGGGTAACACCGCGCTGCGCTGTAGAGGGGGCAGATGTAATGTGTGCACCTGGGTAACACCATGCTGCGCTGTAGAGGGGGCAGATGTAACATGTGCACCTGGGTATCGCTGCGCTGTAGAGGGGACAGATGTAACGTGTGCACCTGGGTAACACCGCGCTGCGCTGTAGAGGGGGCAGATGTAATGTGTGCACCTGGGTAACACCATGCTGCGCTGTAGAGGGGGCAGATGTAACATGTGCACCTGGGTATCGCTGCGCTGTAGAGGGGACAGATGTAACGTGTGCACCTGGGTAACACCGCGCTGCGCTGTAGAGGGGGCAGATGTAATGTGTGCACCTGGGTATCGCTGCGCTGCAGAGGGGACAGATGTAACATGTGCACCTGGGTATCGCTGCGCTGTAGAGGGGACAGATGTAACGTGTGCACCTGGGTAACGCTGCGCTGTAGAGGGGACAGATGTAACGTGTGCACCTGGGTAACGCTGCGCTGTAGAGGGGGCAGATGTAATGTGTGCACCTGGGTAACGCTGCGCTGTAGAGGGGACAGATGTAACGTGCACCTGGGTAACACCATGCTGCGCTGTAGAGGGGACAGATGTAACGTGTGCACCTGGGTAACACCATGCTGTGCTGCAGAGGGGGCAGATGTAACGTGTGCACCTGGGTAACGCTGCGCTGTAGAGGGGGCAGATGTAACGTGTGCACCTGGGTAACACCATGCTGCGCTGCAGAGGGGGCAGATGTAACGTGTGCACCTGGGTAACACCGCGCTGCAGAGGGGGTAGATGTAACGTGTGCACCTGGGTAACGCTGCGCTGTAGAGGGGCAGATGTAACGTGTGCACCTGGGTATCGCCACGCTGCGCTGCAGAGGGGAAAGATGTAATGTGTGCACCTGGGTGCAGAGGGGGCAGATGTAATGTGTGCACCTGGGTGCAGAGGGGGCAGATGTAATGTGTGCACCTGGGTAACACCATGCTGTGCTGCAGAGGGGGCAGATGTAATGTGTGCACCTGGGTAACACCGCGCTGCGCTGCAGAGGGGGTAGATGTAACATGTGCACCTGGGTAACGCTGCGCTGCAGAGGGGGCAGATGTAATGTGTGCACCTGGGTAACACCGCGCTGCGCTGCAGAGGGGGCAGATGTAACGTGTGCACCTGGGTAACACCGCGCTGCGCTGTAGAGGGGGCAGATGTAATGTGTGCACCTGGGTAACACCATGCTGCGCTGTAGAGGGGGCAGATGTAATGTGTGCACCTGGGTATCGCTGCGCTGCAGAGGGGGCAGATGTAACGTGTGCACCTGGGTAACGCTGCGCTGTAGAGGGGGCAGATGTAACGTGTGCACCTGGGTATCGCCACGCTGCGCTGCAGAGGGGGCAGATGTAATGTGTGCACCTGGGTAACACCGCGCTGCAGAGGGGGCAGATGTAATGTGTGCACCTGGGTAACACCATGCTGTGCAGTAGAGGGGGTAGATGTAACGTGTGCACCTGGGTAACACCGCGCTGCAGGGGGGCAGATGTAATGTGTGCACCTGGGTAACACCATGCTGTGCTGTAGAGGGGGTAGATGTAACGTGTGCACCTGGGTAACACCGCGCTGCAGGGGGGCAGATGTAATGTGTGCACCTGGGTAACACCATGCTGTGCTGTAGAGGGGGTAGATGTAATGTGTGCACCTGGGTAACACCGCGCTGCAGGGGGGTAGATGTAACGTGTGCACCTGGGTAACACCGCGCTGCGCTGCAGAGGGGGCAGATGTAACGTGTACACCTGGGTAACGCTGCGCTGCAGAGGGGACAGATGTAACGTGCACCTGGGTAACACCGCGCTGCAGAGGGGACAGATGTAACATGTGCACCTGGGTATCGCTGCGCTGTAGAGGGGACAGATGTAACGTGTGCACCTGGGTAACGCTGCGCTGTAGAGGGGGCAGATGTAATGTGTGCACCTGGGTAACGCTGCGCTGTAGAGGGGACAGATGTAACATGTGCACCTGGGTAACGCTGCGCTGTAGAGGGGACAGATGTAACGTGTGCACCTGGGTAACACCACGCTGCGCTGCAGAGGGGACAGATGTAACGTGTGCACCTGGGTAACACCACGCTGTGCTGTAGAGGGGGTAGATGTAACGTGTGCACCTGGGTAACGCTGTGCTGTAGAGGGGGCAGATGTAACGTGTGCACCTGGGTAACACCATGCTGCGCTGCAGAGGGGGCAGATGTAACGTGTGCACCTGGGTAACGCTGTGCTGTAGAGGGGACAGATGTAACATGTGCACCTGGGTAACACTGCGCTGCAGAGGGGGTAAATGTAACGTGTGCACCTGGGTAACGCTGCGCTGTAGAGGGGCAGATGTAACGTGTGCACCTGGGTATCGCCACGCTGCGCTGCAGAGGGGATAGATGTAATGTGTGCACCTGGGTGCAGAGGGGGCAGATGTAATGTGTGCACCTGGGTAACACCATGCTGTGCTGCAGAGGGGGCAGATGTAATGTGTGCACCTGGGTAACACCGCGCTGCGCTGCAGAGGGGGTAGATGTAACATGTGCACCTGGGTAACACCGCGCTGTAGAGGGGGCAGATGTAATGTGTGCACCTGGGTAACACCATGCTTTGCTGCAGAGGGGGCAGATGTAATGTGTGCACCTGGGTAACACCGCGCTGCGCTGCAGAGGGGGTAGATGTAACATGTGCACCTGGGTAACGCTGCGCTGCAGAGGGGGCAGATGTAATGTGTGCACCTGGGTAACGCTGCGCTGCAGAGGGGGCAGATGTAACGTGTGCACCTGGGTAACACCGCGCTGCGCTGCAGAGGGGGCAGATGTAATGTGTGCACCTGGGTAACACCATGCTGCGCTGTAGAGGGGGCAGATGTAATGTGTGCACCTGGGTATCGCTGCGCTGCAGAGAGGGCAGATGTAACGTGTGCACCTGGGTAACACCATGCTGCGCTGTAGAGGGGGCAGATGTAATGTGTGCACCTGGGTATCGCTGCGCTGCAGAGGGGGCAGATGTAATGTGTGCACCTGGGTAACACCATGCTGCGCTGCAGAGGGGGCAGATGTAATGTGTGCACCTGGGTAACACCATGCTGCGCTGTAGAGGGGGCAGATGTAACGTGTGCACCTGGGTAACGCTGCGCTGTAGAGGGGGCAGATGTAACGTGTGCACCTGGGTATCGCCACGCTGCGCTGCAGAGGGGGCAGATGTAACGTGTGCACCTGGGTGACGCTGCGCTGCAGAGGGGGTAGATGTAATGTGTGCACCTGGGTAACACCGCGCTGCAGAGGGGGCAGATGTAATGTGTGCACCTGGGTAACACCGCGCTGCGCTACAGAGGGGGTAGATGTAACGTGTTCACCTGAGTAATGCTGCGCTGCAGAGGGGATAGATGTAATGTGTGCACCTGGGTGCAGATGTAATGTGTGCACCTGGGTAACACCGCGCTGCGCTGCAGAGGGGGCAGATGTAATGTGTGCACCTGGGTAACACCATGCTGCGCTGCAGAGGGGGCAGATGTAACGTGTGCACCTGGGTAACACCGCGCTGCGCTGCAGAGGGGGTAGATGTAACGTGTGCACCTGGGTAACACCATGCTGCGCTGCAGAGGGGGTAGATGTAACGTGTGCACCTGGGTATCGCCACGCTGCGCTGCAGAGGGGGCAGATGTAATGTGTGCACCTGGGTAACGCTGCGCTGCAGAGGGGGCAGATGTAACGTGTGCACCTGGGTAACACCACGCTGCGCTGCAGAGGGGGCAGATGTAACGTGTGCACCTGGGTAATGGTGCGTTGCAGAGGGGGCAGATGTAATGTGTGCACCTGGGTAACACCACGCTGCGCTGCAGAGGGGGCAGATGTAACGTGTGCACCTGGGTGACGCTGCGCTGCAGAGGGGGCAGATGTAACGTGTGCACCTGGGTAACGCTGCGCTGCAGAGGGGGTAGATGGAATGTGTGCACCTGGTTAACACCATGCTACGCTGTAGAGGGGGCAGATGTAACGTGTGCACCTGGGTAACACCGCGCTGCAGAGGGGGCAGATGTAATGTGTGCACCTGGGTAACACCGCGCTGCAGAGGGGGCAGATGTAATGTGTGCACCTGGGTGCAGAGGGGGCAGATGTAATGTGTGCACCTGGGTAACACCGCGCTGCGCTACAGAGGGGGTAGATGTAACGTGTTCACCTGAGTAATGCTGCGCTGCAGAGGGGATAGATGTAATGTGTGCACCTGGGTGCAGAGGGGGCAGATGTAATGTGTGCACCTGGGTAACACCGCGCTGCGCTGCAGAGGGGGCAGATGTAATGTGTGCACCTTGGTAACACCATGCTGCGCTGCAGAGGGGGCAGATGTAACGTGTGCACCTGGGTAACACCGCGCTGCGCTGCAGAGGGGGTAGATGTAACGTGTGCACCTGGGTAACACCGCGCTGCGCTGCAGAGGGGGTAGATGTAACGTGTGCACCTGGGTAACACCATGCTGCGCTGCAGAGGGGGCAGATGTAACGTGTGCACCTGGGTATCGCCACGCTGCGCTGCAGAGGGGGCAGATGTAACGTGTGCACCTGGGTAACACCACGCTGCGCTGCAGAGGGGGCAGATGTAACGTGTGCACCTGGGTAATGGTGCGTTGCAGAGGGGGCAGATGTAATGTGTGCACCTGGGTAACACCACGCTGCGCTGCAGAGGGGGCAGATGTAACGTGTGCACCTGGGTGACGCTGCGCTGCAGAGGGGGCAGATGTAACGTGTGCACCTGGGTAACGCTGCGCTGCAGAGGGGGTAGATGGAATGTGTGCACCTGGTTAACACCATGCTACGCTGTAGAGGGGGCAGATGTAACGTGTGCACCTGGGTAACACCGCGCTGCAGAGGGGGCAGATGTAATGTGTGCACCTGGGTAACACCGCGCTGCAGAGGGGGCAGATGTAATGTGTGCACCTGGGTGCAGAGGGGGCAGATGTAATGTGTGCACCTGGGTAACACCGCGCTGCGCTACAGAGGGGGTAGATGTAACGTGTGCACCTGGGTAACACCGCGCTGCAGAGGGGGCAGATGTAACGTGTACACCTGGGTAACACCGCGCTGCAGAGGGGGCAGATGTAACGTGTGCACCTGAGTATCGCCACGCTGCGCTGCAGAGGGGACAGATGTAATGTGTGCACCTGGGTAACGCTGCGCTGCAGAGGGGGTAGATGTAACGTGTGCACCTGGGTAACACCATGCTGCGCTGCAGAGGGGGCAGATGTAACGTGTGCACCTGGGTAACGCTGCGCTGCAGAGGGGGCAGATGTAACGTGTGCACCTGGGTAACACCGCGCTGCGCTGCAGAGGGGACAGATGTAACGTGTGCACCTGGGTAACGCTGCGCTGCAGAGGGGGCAGATGTAATGTGTGCACCTGGGTAACGCTGCACTGCAGAGGGGCAGATGTAACGTGTGCACCTGGGTAACGCCATTCTGCGCTGCAGAGGGGCAGATGTAATGTGTGCACCTGGGTAACACCATGCTGCGCTGCAGAGGGGTAGATGTAACGTGTGCACCTGGGTAACGCCATGCTGCGCTGCAGATTAGGCAGATGGAATGTGTGCACCTGGTCAACACCATGCTGCGCTGTAGAGGGGGCAGATGTAACGTGTGCACCTGGGTAACGCTGCGCTGTAGAGGGGACAGATGTAACGTGTGCACCTGGGTATCGCCACGCTGCGCTGCAGAGGGGGCAGATGTAATGTGTGCACCTGGATAACGCTGCGCTGTAGAGGGGACAGATGGTAACATGTGCACCTGGGTAACACCGCGCTGCAGAGGGGGCAGATGTAATGTGTGCACCTGGGTGCAGAGGGGGCAGATGTAATGTGTGCACTTGGGTAACACCGTGCTGCGCTACAGAGGGGGCAGATGGAATGTGTGCACCTGGGTAACACTGCGCTGCAGAGGGGGCAGATGGAATGTGTGCACCTGGGTAACACCATGCTGCGCTGCAGAGGGGGCAGATGTAACGTGTGCACCTGGGTAACACCATGCTGCGCTGCAGAGGGGGCAGATGTAACGTGTGCACCTGGGTAACACCATGCTGCGCTGCAGAGGTGGCCGATGTAATGTGTGCACCTGGGTAACGCTGCACTGCAGAGGGGGTAGATGTAATGTGTGCACCTGGGTAACGCTGCGATGCAGAGGGGGCAGATGTAATGTGTGCACTTGGGTAACGCTGCGCTGCAGAGGGGGCAGATGTAACGTGTGCACCTGGGTAACACCATGCTGCGCTGCAGAGGGGGCAGATGTAACGTGTGCACCTGGGTAACACCGCGCTGCAGAGGGGGCAGATGTAACGTGTGCACCTGGGTAACACCATGCTGCGCTGCAGAGGGGGCAGATGTAATGTGTGCACCTGGGTAACACCGCGCTGCGCTGCAGAGGGGACAGATGTAATGTGTGCACCTGGGTAACACCGCGCTGCGCTGCAGAGGGGGCAGATGTAACATGTGCATCTGGGTAATGGTGCGCTGCGCTGCAGAGGGGCAGATGTAACGTGTGCACCTGGGTAACACCATGCTGCGCTGCAGAGGGGGCAGATGTAACATGTGCAGAGAGCTAGAGTTGGGAGTGTCATGTCCAAACTGAAATCTAAATTGCAGTGTAGAAATAAAGCTGGCAAGCATCTGTGGGCTACATGTATAAGCAGCCCGGATTTACCCTGCATGCAGACATAATGAATGTATTCCCCCCCCTGCAGTGCAGCATGGCTTGTCCAGGTGTAAAGTTACTTGCTCATTTTTGCCTTGCTCACTATCTGCCGCTAGGTGCCTGGATTTCTAGTTGTGTGGTTAAAAGGCCGCTGTAGTGGCCAGTCTCCCGGGCATAGTGCCGCTGTAGTGGCCAGTCTCCCGGGCATAGTGCCGCTGTAGTGGCCAGTCTCCCGGGCATAGTGCCGCTGTAGTGGCCAGTCTCCCGGGCATAGTGCCGCTGTAGTGGCCAGTCTCCCGGGCATAGTGCCGCTGTAGTGGCCAGTCTCCCGGGCATAGTGCCGCTGTAGTGGCCAGTCTCCTGGGCATAGTGCCGCTGTAGTGGCCAGTCTCCCGGGCATAGTGCCGCTGTAGTGGCCAGTCTCCTGGGCATAGTGCCGCTGTAGTGGCCAGTCTCCCGGGCATAGTACTTCATTGTTTTGTTCAGATCCTGTCTGCAGTCTGCGTCCTTTCCTTGTATGTTTTTGGTGCGGCACTTTGCAAGACGTTAATACTGATCTGTGCAATATATTTATTACTATATCCATTTTATTCTGTTTTCTTTCTCCCCCCTCCCAGGCTATCTCCAGGCTCTGCGAAGATAAGTACAAAGACCTCTCCAAAGTTGCCATGAGGCGGTCAATCAGCGCTGACAACTTAGTGGGCATTCGGCGTACTAATGCCATCATCTCCTGAGGCAACCTCCAGCTGCAGCTTCAGCGCGCGGCAACGGTTACCCCAGCACCATCCAGCTTCCCACACACGTTTTCAAGCCAGCAGGAGGGTTGCAGGGGGGGGAGTCACGGGACAGTGAACCCAGAGACGCCGCAAAGCCCCCATCCTAGAGACTAAGGGGCACACGTCATGGTGAAGCAGGAGAGGGTGTAATAAGAAGGAGCACAGAATAACCAGCGGGGTGGCAGACACTAAACCCACCCTCCGTTGTCCCTCCACTACCTACATTTGTATGCTTACTGTGTAGGCCTATAGCTGTGAACCGAGACTTTTTAACACTATATAGTTTGACATAGTAGACGCTAAAACACTAATCGTGTGAGTGTAGTTACATTTTTATTGGCCCTTTTTGTTCTGCAATTATCCCGCAGTGTTATTACAGACCCTTTTTTATTTTATTTTTTTTAGTTGTCGAATACAAATCCTTTTTTTTTTCTTTTTCTTCTAAAGCTTCTGAAGAAGTTTGAGGGTCTGCAATCTGTAATTCAATCCGTATGCAATGCTCCGTCTGTCACTGGCCCACCAGCACAACACGCCACAAAACTGTTTCTTATGATGGTCACTGTCCAAAGAAATGATGTGTATTTTTGGAACAAACCGACTTGAACTACTGTAGTTAATGGTGCTCCCTCTCCCCGAAAAAGTGATGCGTTACAAGACGCTGCAAAAAATGACAAACTTCTGAGGATTTTTTTTTTCCGTTTTACGCCACTTTCCGCGTCTCGGTGATGTAACAGATGTATTCCGTGCACTACCCGCTGTTCTGTTGGCGTTGCTTTAGTGTGATCTGTTTCTCTGAACTAAGGGTTACGGCCCGTCACCATCACACTCCCGCTTGGCGTCTACGGATTACGGAAGATCTCTACAATTCTGATTACCTCGGACCTCCCATCCTCGACGTCTGTGACCTGTCGCATGTGGCCGTGCTGCAGTGTCTTAATGCTGCGTGATCATTCATGTTTGGGTCCCACGGTGAAAGGCGACGTGTTGCAGCTACAAGATCCGCTGTATATAATGTCTGTGTTCTGCTGTCGTTTTCTATGAGCATTACAATTTCAACAAAACCGTATGGGGGGGGGGAAACCCTGCTTGCTAGATCTTTATAAACTGTCCCATACCTTGCGGTAACATGGATAGGTGTGTATGCCAAAGGATACAATTGTTTTGGGAACACGGTGTAGTCGACTGTTACTTCTGATCCGGTGAGAAGTCGGACCCCTCCAGATGAGTGGCGCGCGCCCCCTTTTAAGTTTTAATAAAATATAAAACTTAAGTTGACTTTGCATCCCAAAGTCAACTTAGCCTGTAGTTGCCTCTTTATAAAGGTTAGTGCATTAGCCGTAAACCTTTTATTTAGTGGCCTCTATGATACAGAAGGTCTCCTTCAAAAGTCAAACCATTTTAAGATTTCTAACCATTGTCGGCTAACACAAATACCTATTCTTTTAATGCCAATAAATGATGACCTATTGAATGTTGGTTTCTACACACAGTTTCTTTTTCCAGGAAATATTCCTATTTGCCTCCTCTCATCTTATTTCATCACACCCTCTCCAGCTTACAGCAACCAAAATGTTACTCCGTATGTATAATTACCGTGCACGTAATACGCAGCAGAATGCTGGTGTGAATGATCCAGGTATTGCATTGGTCAGTAAGAAGCAGAACACAGCTACTCATTTAATTGTGCAGGTCATGGTGGAGTCCTAAGTACTTTCAATAGGGATCCATTCAAAATGGGAAGCCAGTGCTTTTTGCATGAGGGAAGACTGTTCATTTTGCTATGAAGCCGAAATTTTCCCAAAGTTGTATGTTAAACCCTGTCCAGCTGTAACTGCTCTAAGTCCGCCTGTCACAGAAGTCATTTTGGGGACCAGATTTGAATCCTGTATCAGAAAGCTTTGTCACCACTCCGATAATGAGAAAGCTACTTTTAAAATCCATTTTACTTTTCATTCTTTCCTGTATATCCCCCAATATTGTTAATATGTCCAGTTGACTGTGCTACAACCAGGCCACATGTATGGAAATAAGCCCAGATTGGATGGCTGCAATGTTTCTTTAAATGTGCACCGAGGTTTGTTTGTTTTTCTTTTAAATCTATCCATTGACTTTTGTAAAGTATAAGGTTTTTTCCTAAAATTCTACTTTGGCGTGTGCAAAAGGCAAGGGCTGTCTGCTTATTTCGTCATACAAACATGACGCTGACATTTCACATGAGGTCTTGTCTTAGATGTAAATTAAATGATTTCTCGCCTCTTTAAACATTATAACACAATGGTTTGGGTGACAGGATTACATTAATACAGTCATCACCTGGGGGGGGGGGGGGGTATATTGGGGCTCGGTCGTTCGCATCTTGGCCTTAATTTACAAAGTGGCATCGCAGAGTCTCTGGTTTTGGACGCTGGATTTTAAGGGGCTACAATACTGAACAAAAAAAAACCACTTCTGTTTTCTGTATTTAGGGGCCCATTTATCAATGAGTGATCAAATTCATTGCATATGATCAATGGTGCTCCAGCCAATCGGCTCCCATCTGTCATTTTTCAAACACATGACAGTTGGGATCTGGTTGGCTGGCGCACCATGTATCATACGCAACGAGTTTTATCATTCACAGCGAGATTTATTATTCGTTGATAAATGAGCCCGTTAAAAGTAAAAGTGACGCTTGGTAAAATTTGCTCCCCCTCCTTATTTTTATGGAACTGTGGCTCATACGGAGGGGCAAAGCAGGCTACAGTATTAGTTTTATAATTCTAGCGCGGTTATCCTCTCTGCGCGGCGTTGTGTAGCAGGGGGTCCCAAAAACAAATCGGTTTATTCTGAAACTAATGCTACGTTTTCAGGTGGATTTGCTTTCTCATGTTTATATTCAAAAATAATAAATAAAAGCTAATAAACTCTCTATTTTAATTAAACGACAACGTGTTTTTGTGCCGATAGAACTTTGTGCGGCGTGTGTGTTTGTGGGTTACAAAACCCTACTTACAGGTTTTCCACTTTAATTATCAATAGGCTGTAAAACTTTCCGTGGTTCATTAAGGGCGTCCACTAATTGTCAGTGTTGCACGGTAATTAAGAGACTGAGTGACTGCTCCTGACAACCTGCGGCCGATGTAATATGCGTCTGTGTGAACAGTGTACGAAGTCTGAACGCGGCCCGTTCCCCCTTCCCAAGCACAGTAGTGTCACGCTCCTTGTAGCCTTCAATCCTAATTAATGTATTGGCTTGTCCTCTCCTGGTCTTGTAAGATATATACAGCAGATATATATATATATATTTATTTTTACAAGAAAAATGTGCCCCACCCTAATTATAAATACAGGGCAGGATGTAGAATTTTACAGCAATCTCTTCCACGTCCTTTGATAAGCTTCACATGCTCCTACCTGCAAGTCAGCATGCAAACACAATCAATCATGTTTGTCTTTCTTGACAATACATTATTACGTACACACCCACACACTGAGTAACACCCAACAACTGTCCTGCACAGGACTAGAGCTAATTTGTTATTAGAAATCTCTTGAAAGCAGGCTTGGCAGGTAACCGGGCGCGGAAATAAATGTTAGATGACACTTCCGCGTTAGGGGTCTATTTATAGACCAGCATAAAATCATCAATAAAATACCTCCCCTCTGCGGCTTTGAATGCCCAAAAAAATAAAAAAGTTGCTATTTATATATTTAATAATGCTAGGACCAACCAAGCGCCAATGGTCTTTCACAGCGACCTCTTTAACAATGAAGCGATGTAGTCTTTCGCAGTTGTGAGAGACATCGTAACGTCGCTGCGCAGGCGCAATGCCCCTTACAGTCAAGGAAATCACTTTAATTGTGGTCATTTGTGTTTAGTTTTGGAAAATGAATGATAAATCTTTCGCAACGTCCCCCTGAGTAGCCTGGTTTCTAACCCTACATCAGTGGTTCCAAACCGCTGTCCTCAAGGCCCCCGAAAGGTCATGTTTTCTGGATCACCTAGCAGGTGCATAGGTGTATTTATTACTCACTGACATATTTTAAAAGATCCACAGGTGGCGCAAATTATTTCGCTTGTGATTCTATGGATAGACCTGGAAAACATGAACTGTTGGGGTTCCTTGAGGACAGAGTTTGGGAACTACTGCCCTAGATGAACCATGTAACACTGCAAGGGCCACAAATACAGTGTATTCATTCTGTGTATCCACTTGCTGCTAATTATATAAGGCAGATATTTATTTCCGTACTCTATAATGAGACCGTGGCCTCTTATTGCACTCTAGCAGTATTAGCTACTTAAGAACTCCAGCCTCATTACCTCGCCGCTCCTGCCTTCATCTACATCCTCACCGCTCCTGCCTCCATCTACATCCTCACCGCTCCTGCCTCCATCTACATCCTCACCGCTCCTGCCTCCATCTACATCCTCACTGCTCCTGTCTCCATCTACATCCTCACCGCTCCTGCCTCCATCTACATCCTCACCGCTCCTGCCTCCATCTACATCCTCACCGCTCCTGCCTCCATCTACATCCTCATTACCTCACTACTCCTGCCTCCATCTACATACATCCTCGCTGCTCCTGCCTACATCTCCAGCCTCATTACCTCACTACTCCTGCCTACATCTCCATCCTCACCACTACTGCCTACATCTCCATCCTCACCACTCCTGCCTACATCTCCAGCCTCATTACCTCACTGCTCCTGCCTACATCTCCATCCTCACCACTACTGCCTACATCTACAGCCTCACCACTCCTACCTACATCTCCGGCCTCACCACTCCTACCTACATCTCCGGCCTCATTACCTCACTGCTCCTGCCTACATCTCCATCCTCCCCACTCATGCCTACATCTCCAGCCTCACCACTCCTACCTACATCTCCAGCCTCATTACCTCTCCTCCGGCCTACATCTCCATCCTCACCACTCCTAAATACATCTCCAGCCTTGTTACCCCTCCAGCCTACATCTCCAGCCTCACGACTCCTGCCTACATCTCCATCTCATTACCTCTCCCCTCTACATCTCTAGCCTCATTTCCTCTGCCCCTACATCTCTAGCCTCATTTCCTCACTACTCCTGCCTACATCTACAGCCTCACCACTCCTGCCTCCATCTCCAGCCTCATTAACTCACCGCTCCTGCCTCCATCTACATCCTCACCGCTCCTGCCTACATCTCCAGCCTCATTAACTCACTGCTCCTGCCTACATCTCCATCCTCACCACTCCTGCCTACATCTCCAGCCTCATTAACTCACTGCTCCTGCCTACATCTCCAGCCTCACCACTACTGCCTACATCTCCAGCCTCATTACCTCACTGCTCCTGCCTACATCTCCAGCCTCATTACCTCACTGCTCCTGCCTACATCTCCAGCCTCAGCAATCCTGCCTACATCTCCAGCCTCATTACCTCTCCTCCTTCCTACATCTCCATCCTCATCCCTCCGTTCTACATCTCCAGCCTCATTACCTCTCCTATCTACATCTCCAGCCTCATTACCTCTCCTGTCTACATCTCCATCCTCACCAATCCTGCCTACATCTCCAGCCTCATTACCTCTCCTCCTGTGTACATCTCCATCCTCACCACTCCTGCCTACAGCTCCAGCCTCATTACCTCACTGCTCCTTCCTACATCTCCTTCCTCATTACCTCTACCCTCTATATCTTCTGCCCCATTACCTCACTGCTCCTTCTTACATCTCCATCCTCATTACCTCTCCCCTCTACATCTCCAGCCTTATTACCTCTGCCCCTATATCTCTAGCCTCTTTTCCTCACTACTCCCTATATCTCCAGCCTCACTGCTCGTGCCTACATCTCCAGCCTCACCAATCCTGCCTACAGCTCCAGCCTCATTACCTTACTGCTCCTGCTTACATCTCTAGCCTCACCACTCATGCCTCCATCTCCAGCCTCATTACCTCACTGCTCCTGCCTCCATTTCCTTCCTCATTGCCTCTCCCCTCTACATCTCCAGCCTCATTACCTCACTGCTCCTGCCTCCGTCTCGAGCCTCATTACCTCACTGCTCCAGCCTCACCACTCCTGCTTACATTTCAGAGTACAAAAGGAAACCAGTGACCTACAGGTGAAGACAATATAGGACAACTACAGGGTACATAAACATAGCTACATCAGCAGATGGTGCTGAAATTAGTATCAGCGTTGCAGAAAACTGTGATTTGATGTTGACGAAGATGGTTTATATAAGAGAAGAGGTGGAAGCCTTGAGAGCCCTTTTGAAGTTTTATAGAGAGATGAAGAGGTAGAGAATTCCAGAGCAAGGGAGCAGCCATTAAACATGAAAAATCTTGGAGATAGGAGTGGAAGGAAGAAATCAGTAGGCAGGAGAGTTGGCGTGCATTAGCGGAGTAAAGAGGATGGATGGGAGGGTGTGTAAAGGTAGATAAGGTCAGAGGTGTAAAATGGAGAGGAGTGGGTGAGGGCTTTGTAAGTGAGTGTGAGAAGCTTGAATTGGATTCTGAAAGGGAAGGGAAGCCAGTGAAGGGCTTGTAGGAGAAGGGAGGTGGATGTAGTGTGTTTGGAGAGGAAGACAAGCCAGGCTGTAACACTGAGGATAGATTGGAATGAAGAGAGACATTAGTCAGGGATGTCAGCTTGGAGTAGATTACAGTAGTCCAGTCTGGAAATGACCAGTGAGTGGATAAGAGTCTTAGTAGCATCCTGGGTGAGAAAGGGTCTGATCCTGGAAATATTTTTGAGATGAAAACAGCAGGTTTGTGAGAGGTGGAGGAGTCAAGGATTACTCCCAAGGCAGAACACTTGGGGGCTAGAGGAGACCGTAGGGCCATCAATAGATAATTACATTGTGGGAGGTGAGGTTGTGCAGGGGGTGGTGGGAAGATGATCAGCTCAGTCTCTGACATGTTAAGTTGAAGAAAGCGCTGGGACATCTAGGAAGAAATAGAGAGACAGTTGGAGATACGAGTGAGGAGAGCAGGGGAGGGAAGGTAGATTTGAGTATCATCAGCATGGAGATGATATTGGGAGTCAAAAGAACTAATGAGTTCACCTAAAGACGACCAAGAACAGCCTTGGGGTACACCTACAGTTAGTGGAAGTGGGGGAGATGGAGTCATTAGAGGAGACGAAGAAGGAATGGTCAGAGAGGTAGGAGGACAGCCAGGAGAGGACCGTATCATGCAGACCAAGGGAGCAAAGGATTTGCAGGAGACGGTGATCCACATTGTCAAATGCAGCAGGGAGGTCAAGAACAATAAGCATAGAGTAGTGGCACTTAGATTTGGTAGCATGGAGGTCATTGTTAACTTCATGAAGGCAGTTTCAGTGGAGTGGAGAGGACGGAAGCCAGACTGGAAAGATGCTTGTAGACAATACGCTCAAGGAGTTTGGAGGTACAAGGGAGGAGAGAGATGAGTGTTTTGGTAAAGGGTAGGATTATGAAGACTAGGGAGAAAAGGGCATGCTTACAGAGGGGACAGTGCCAGAGAAGAGGGAGAGATTGAGGAGGTGGCTGAGATGGGAACAGGCAGAAGAAGACTGGAGGGGATAGGGTTGGGCTGGAGGAATGGATGAGGGCCATGACTTCCTCACCAGATACATGGGTGAAAGATGTCAGAGTTGGTAAGAGGAATGGGGAGGGTTGGTCAGGGAAAGGAGGTTGCTGGTGGGATGTGATGTCCTGATGTATGGAGGACCTCTACTCACTATACCTCCTGCTTCATTAATCCAAACTTTTTAGTTTAATATTATTTCTCTTACGTCCTAGAGGTTGCTGGGACTCCGTAAGGACCATGGGGATAGACGGGCTCCGCAGGAGACATGGGCACTTTAAGAAAGTCTTTAGACCTGGGTGTGCACTGGCTCCTCCCTCTATGCCCCTCCTCCAGACCTCAGTTTAATACTGTGCCCAGTGGAGACTGGGTGCTTTTCAGTGAGCTCTCCTGAGCTTGCTGTAAGAAAGTATTTTGTTAGGTTTTTTATTTTCAGGGAGCTCTGCTGGCAACAGACTCCCTGCATCGTTGGACTGATGGGAGAGAAGCAGCCCTACTCTCTGAAGATAGGTCCTGCTTCTTAGGCTACTGGACACCATTAGCTCCAGGGGGATTGGTACGCAGGATCTCACACTAGCCGTCCGTCCCAGAGCCGCGCCGCCGTCCCCCTCGCAGAGCCGGAAGATAGAAGCCGGGTGAGTATTGAGGAAAAGATCATCAAAGGCGGCAGAAGACACCATGATCTACATGAGAGGTAACGCACAGCACTGCAGCTGTGCGCCATTGCTCCCATACATCACACATACTCCGGTCACTGTAAGGGTGCAGGGTGCAGGGGGGGGGGGGGGGGCAATATAAACTTTGTATGGCATAAAGTACACATATAAACAGCTGGGCACTGTATACATTGTATGATCCCCCGCCAAGTTTGCAGTTTTAGCGGGATAGAAGCCCGCCGCCGAGGGGGCGGGGCTTCTTACTCAGCACTCACCAGCGCCATTTTTTCTCCACAGCACCGCTGAGAGGAAGCTCCCCGGACTCTCCCCTGTTTACATGGTACAAGAGGGTTGAAAAGAGAAGGGGGGGGGGGGCACATAATTCGGCGCAATTACAATTTACAGCGCTACTGGGTAAACATTAATTTACTGTGTGATTCCTGGGTTATATAGCGCTGGGATGTGTGCTGGCATACTCTATCTCTGTCTCTCCAAACGGCCTGGTGGGGGAATTGTCTCCAAAAAGAGCATTCCCTGTGTGTGTGTGGTGTGTCGGTACGCGTGTGTCGACATGTCGGAGGGAGAAGGCTATATTAGAGAGGAACGAGAGCAAATGAATGAGGTGTCTCCGCCGACAGCGCCGACACCTGACTGGATGGATATGTGGAATGTTTTAAATGCTAGTGTAAACTCATTGCACAAAAGATTAGACAAAGCTGAAGCTTTGGGACAGTCAGGGTCTCAGCCCATGCCTGATCCTATGTCGCAGGGACCGTCGGGGTCCCAAAAGCGCCCACTATCCCAAATGGTTGACACGGATAACGACACGGATTCTGACTCCAGTGTCGATTACGATGATGCAAAGTTACAGCCAAAAATGGCTAAAACTATTCGATATATGATTATGGCATTAAAAGATGTTTTGCACATCACAGAGGAAACCACTGTCCCTGACAAGAGGGTGCATATGTATAAGGGAAAGAAACCTGAGGTAACCTTTCCCCCCTCACACGAGCTGAATGAGTTATGTGAAAAAGCCTGCAGATTTCCAGGAGGATTCTTATGGCGTATCCTTTCCCGCCAACGGATAGGCTACGTTGGGAATCATCCCCTAGGGTGGACAAAGCTTTAACACGTTTATCCAAAAAGGTAGCCCTGCCGTCACAGGATACGGCTACCCTCAAAGATTCTGCTGACCGCAAGCAGGAGGTTACCCTGAAGTCCATTTATACACATTCAGGTACCTTACTCAGACCAGCAATTGCGTCGTCCTGGGTGTGTAGTGCTGTTGCAGCATGGACGGATACCTTATCAGAGGAGCTTGATACCCTAGATAAGGATACTATTTTATTGATCCTAGGGCATATAAAAGATGCTGTCCTGTATATGAGAGATGCTCAAAGAGACCTTAGTCTTCTGGGTTCTAGAATAAACGCTATGTCGGTCTCTGCCAGAAGAGTCCTATGGACACGGCAATGGACAGGTGATGCCGACTCAAAGAGGCATATGGAGGTTTTACCTTACAGGGGTGAGGAATTGTTTGGGGAAGGTCTCTCGGACCTAGTCTCCACAGCTACTGCTGGAAAATCAAATTTTTGCCTTATATTCCCTCACAGCCTAAGAGAACACCGCATTACCAAATGCAGTCCTTCAGATCACAGAGAAACAAGAAAGTGCGAGGTGCGTCCTTTCTTGCCAGAGGTAGGGGCAGAGGGAAGAAGCTGCACAACACAGCTAGTTCCCAGGAACAGAAGTCCTCCCCGGCCTCTGCAAAATCCACCGCATGACGCTGGGGCTCCGCTGGTGGAGTCCGCCCCAGTGGGGGCACGTCTTCGGGGTTTCAGCCACATCTGGGTTCACTCTCAGGTAGATCCGTGGGCGATAGAAATTGTTTCTCAGGGTTACAAGCTGGAATTTGAAGACGTGCCTCCTCGACGATTTTTTTAAATCGGCTCTGCCAACTTCTCCCCAGGAGAGGAAGATAGTATTACAGGCAATACAAAAATTGTATCTTCAACAGGTGGTGGTCAAGGTTACCCTGCTTCAACAAGGAAGGGGATATTACTCATCCCTGTTTGTAGTCCCGAAACCGGACGGTTCGGTCAGACCCATATTAAATTTAAAATCCCTGAACCTGTACTTGAAAAGGTTCAAGTTCAAGATGGAATCGCTAAGAGCGGTCATCGCAAGCCTGGAAGGGGGGGATTTTATGGTGTCTCTGGACATAAAGGATGCATACCTTCATGTCTCCATTTATCCGCCTCATCAGGATTACCTCAGATTTGCGGTACGGGATTGTCATTACCAATTTCAGACGTTGCCGTTTGGTCTCTCCACGGCCCCGAGGATTTTCACCAAGGTAATGGCGGAAATGATGGTGCTCCTGCGGATGCAAGGTGTCACAATTATCCCGTACTTGGACGATCTCCTCATAAAAGCGAGATCAAGAGAGCAGTTGCTGATCAGCGTATCACTTTCACTGGAAGTGTTACAGCGACACGGCTGGATTCTCAATATTCCAAAGTCGCAGTTGATTCCTACGACTCGTCTACCTTTCTTGGGCATGATTCTGGACACGGACCAGAAGAGGGTTTATCTCCTGATAGAAAAGGCCCAGGAACTCATGACTCTGGTCAGGAACCTATTGAAACCAAAACGGGTGTCAATGCATCACTGCACTCGAGTCCTGGGAAAAATGGTGGTATCGTACGAGGCATTCCCTTCGGCAGGTTCCGTGGGAGGACCTTCCAATGGGACCTACTGGACCAGTGGTCCGGGTCACATCTACAGATGCATCAGTTGATCACCCTGTCCCCCAGGGCCGGGGTGTCACTCCTGTGGTGGCTGCAGAGTGCTCACCTTCTCGAGGTCGCAGGTTCGGCATTCAGGACTGGATCCTGGTGACCACAGATGCAAGCCTCCGAGGTTGGGGAGCAGTCACACAGGGAAGAAGTTTCCAAGGTCTTTGGTCAAGTCAAGAGACTTGTCTTCACATCAACATCCTGGAACTAAGGGCCATATACAACGCCCTACGTCAAGCGGAGACTTTGCTTCGCAACCAACCGGTTCTGATTCAGTCAGACAACGTCACCGCAGTGGCTCATGTAAACTGCCAAGGCGGCACAAGGAGCAGAGTGGCAATGGCGGAAGCCACCAGAATTCTTTGCTGGGCAGAGAATCATGTAAGCGCACTGTCAGCAGTGTTCATTCCGGGAGTAGACAACTGGGAAGCAGACTTCCTCAGCAGACACGACCTACATCCGGTAGAGTGGGGACTTCATCCAGAAGTCTTCGCACAGATTGTGAGTCGGTGGGAACTGCCACAGATAGACATGATGGCGTCCCGCCTCAACAAACAGCTACAGAGGTATTGCGCCAGGTCAGGAGACCCCCAGGCAGTAGCTGTAGACGCCCTAGTGACACCGTGGGTGTTCCAGTCGGTCTATGTATTTCCTCCTCTTCCTCTCATACCCAAGGTGTTGAGGTTAATAAGAAAAAGAGGAGTGAGAACAATCCTCATTGTTCCAGATTGGCCGCGAAGGACCTGGTACCCGGAGCTGCAGGAAATGCTCACAGAAGATTTGTGGCCTCTTCCTCTAAGACAGGACCTGTTGCAACAGGGGCCCTGTCTGTTCCAATACTTACCGCGGCTACGTTTGACGGCATGGCGGTTGAACGCCGGATCCTAGCAGAAAAAGGCATTCCGGTGGAGGTCATCCCTACGGTAATAAAGGCTAGGAAGGACGTAACGTCAAAACATTATCACCGCATATGGCGAAAGTATGTTTCTTGGTGTGAGGCCAGGAATGCTCCTACGGAGGAATTCCATCTGGGCCGCTTCCTTCACTTCCTACAAACTGGAGTGAATTTGGGCCTAAAATTAGGCTCCATTAAGGTTCAGATTTCGGCCCTATCCATTTTCTTTCAAAAAGAATTGGCATCTCTCCCTGAAGTACAAACGTTTGTGAAGGGGGTACTGCATATTCAGCCTCCTTTTGTACCTCCGGTGGCGCCTTGGGACCTTAACGTGGTGTTAAGTTTCCTTAAGTCACACTGGAACCACTTAAGACGGTGGAGTTGAAATACCTCACCTGGAAAGTGGTCATGTTATTAGCCTTGGCTTCGGCTAGGCGAGTGTCGGAATTAGCGGCTTTGTCACATAAAAGTCCCTATCTGGTTTTCCATATGGATAGAGCGGAGTTGCGGAACCGTCCTCAGTTCCTGCCTAAGGTGGTCTCATCTTTTCATATGAACCAACCTATTGTGGTGCCTGTGGCTACACGTGACTTGGAGGATTCCGAGTCCCTTGATGTGGTCAGGGCTTTGAAAATTTATGTGGCCGGAACGGCTAGAGTCAGGAAAACAGAAGCGCTGTTTGTCCTGTATGCAGCCAACAAGCTTGGTGGTCCTGCTTCAAAGCAGACTATTGCTCGCTGGATCTGTAACACGATTCAGCAGGCGCATTCTACGGCCGGATTGCCGTTACCTAAATCGGTCAAGGCCCATTCCACTAGGAAAGTGGGTTCTTCTTGGGCGGCTGTCCGAGGGGTCTCGGCGCTACAGCTGTGCCGAGCTGCTACTTGGTCGGGATCAAATACATTTGCAAAGTTCTATAAGTTTGATACCCTGGCTGAGGAGGACCTCATGTTTGATCAATCGGTGCTGCAGAGTCATCCGCACTCTCCCGCCCGTTTGGGAGCTTTGGTATAATCCCCATGGTCCTTACGGAGTCCCCAGCATCCTCTAGGAAGTAAGAGAAAATAAGATTTTAAACCTACCGGTAAATCTTTTTCTCATAGTCCGTAGAGGATGCTGGGCGCCCGTCCCAAGAGCGGACTACTTCTGCAATACTTGTATATAGTTATTGCTTCAATAAGGGTTATGTTATAGTTGCATCGGTCTTGAACTGATGCTATGTTGTTTTCATACTGTTAACTGGGTTGTTATCATAAGTTATACGGTGTGATTGGTGTGGCTGGTATGAATCTTGCCCTTGGATTAACAAAAATCCTTCCTCGTACTGTCCATCTCCTCTGGGCACAGTTTCTCTAACTGAGGTCTGGAGGAGGGGCATAGAGGGAGGAGCCAGTGCACACCCAGGTCTAAAGACTTTCTTAAAGTGCCCATGTCTCCTGTGGAGCCCGTCTATCCCCATGGTCCTTACGGAGTCCCCAGCATCCTCTACGGACTAGGAGAAAAAGATTTACCGGTAGGTTTAAAATCTTATTTTTCTAAGGACTTTCTTATTGAATTTTTTTGCCTGTAATTAATCTAATTATGAGCAATCTCTCCCATCTGGCTTCTGCGTTAATCCACCACCGCCTCTGGTCCCCAAATCCCACCCTCGTTGATGGGGTCTTTCAGATCTAGCACCTCCATGGCTTATAGGGAGAGTTCACCCAGCGCTGTGTGGGACAGAATAGCTAAGTACTTTAGTTTCATTATTCTATGTGGAAGATACAATGTTTACAGTGCACAGGGTGTCTGATTCTGGAAGTAAAGCACACACACAAAAAAGAAGCTAGTACCTGGGTAACACCATGGTGCACTGCAGGTAGGGCAGATGTAACATGTGCAGAGAGAGTTAGATTCAGTTGTGGTGTGTCCAAACAAATCTAAATTGCAGTGTAAAAATAAAACAGCCAGTATTTACCCTGCACAGAAACTATATACATGTATTTGCTCCCCTTGCATGGCAATATGGTTTGTTCCAGACACAATTACTTGCTCTTTTTGGTTTACTTGAAAGTCAGAACCATGCCCTTTATCGACTCAAGCTGACACCTTAGAGAAGAGGCCAGACCGGCCGCGTTGTCCGGTCTCTAGGTCGACCACACTTAGGTGGACTGTATCTAGGTCGACCGCTATTGGTCGACAGTAAGTAGGTCAACATGGTATTAGGTCGACAGGGACTCTAGGTTGACATGTTCTAGGTCGACATGACAAAAGGTCAACATGAGTTTTTCACTTTTTTTCTTTTCATTTTTTTTTACTTTTTCATACTTAACGATTGGACTACGAGTGGACTACGATTGGGAATCGTAACCTGTGCCGAGCGCTGTGGTAGCAGAGCGAGGGGACACGGTGCACTAATTGGGGTTCCCGGTCACTGTATGGAGAAAACAACACTAATTTTTTTTTTCAAAAACTCATGTCGACTTAGATGTCGACCTAGAAACCATGTCGACCTACTTACTGTCGACCTATGTGTGGTCGATCTTGCATACCACACTCACCGGCCGTACACAGGAGATATTTGATGGTGGAAGAGCAGACAAGAATTTTCTTAACATTTTAGCGCATATTAAGTATCAGCCTTTACACCTGATAATTGTAATTTCTTATTGACGCTTATCATGGCAATAAGGAACGCTGGGATGAAGCAAAAAACACAGGAGCTCCCAAAGCAGCCCGTCCCTGTATGTGTAAGTGGGTGACCGTATCACTAATGCGGGGCGGGGTGTTTGGGGATGACAATCACTTGTCTACATAGTGTATAATCTGGATGTCCCTGAGATACATGACATGGAGAGAGTGCGTCTCTGCCACCCACCAGGCAAATGTAGAGTTACACCTGTATACAGAAGGAGCCCTGCTCATCTATCCTTTTCATAGGATTAACTGAGCCAGGGCAGTCAGATTTAATTCCCTGCTGTATTGTTCTCTCTGTATTGTATTGCAGCTGAGAACAATAGATGAAAGGCTTATGCTAATAAGCCTTGGTGCACCTAGGTGCAGCAGAGAAGCCTAGATGAGCGTGGCTCCCTCTGTAGATTGTCCCTGTATTATATCCCTATCCTGAGTGGTCCCACCCTCATCATGAAACGTGTCGCCTAGTTCAGTGCGGTATTCCAGTAGCCGTTGTACACCCTCCTTCCCACTCTGTACCTGTGCCAGGCGGCTTCCAGCCCAGCCAGAGAGGGTCTGATGAGAGGAGCTTGGGCTGCGGCTGGTGCCACCTGCACGCTGCAACACCTCTATGTAGGCGACAGTCTGGCAGTGAATCCTAATACACCTGCTGCATTCTGATTGGCTCCCCGGCTGCCTCTTACTAATTGCTGAATGGTTGTAGAACCATCACGGAAACAAATATTTCCTATATAGGCGCTAATTATAGAACCGCCAAACCAAATACCTAAGCGCAAAAAATAGGGAATTGCCAAGCCTACGTCTATACCATTGTGACACGGCAGCACAGGGGTCAGCACTGCTGCTTATACATGAAATCAGCGAGTTCTCCAGACTTTTCAATAATAATAAAAAAACTTGTTCTTTGTATACAATAGTCACAATTTATTTGGTTCCTGATTGGGAGCAGATATAACAGTAATTCAGATACACTCATTGCATATATAACACGAGCCATACATTTGGGTAATGTCTCCTAATGTGCGGTACATACTGTATATGTGTCACTGGCGACTGTGAGAATCACTGGAGAATGTTTCTGACTCATTTTTAATTAGACAGATTGACATTTTGGATAGTATATGAGCTGTGTGTATCTGACAGAAGTGGAATATAGTTTAGGTGTCATTTATTTAAACATTCGGTATCATGGTGGTGCAGAGGTTAGCACTGCTGCCTCACCGCACTGCGGGTTTTGGTCTCTGTATGTGTGGAGTTTGTATGTTCTCCAGTGCTTGTGTGGGTTTCCTCCAGGTGCTCTGAGAGTCCACTAGTGCTAGTCAGCACAGGTGGCATCTGGTTAGAAAGGAGGGGGCCGCATTGCCACACGAAGGGGGGGGGGTTCCGAGCACCCAGAACCCCCCCCCCCCCCCCTTCGTGCTGCATTTTGCGAGCCGAGTGTTATTAATGGCTGTCTAGTGTCCTCTGCAGCCTGCTGTCTTCCTGGTGGCACTTGTAAGTGTTTAATAAAAGTTTACTTTATTTTAATTATAGTACATATATATCCATGTGCATACATATATACACATGTATATACATACATATAAACACACACACACATATGATATATATACATGTGTGTATATACGTGTACTTTATGTATATATACTGTCAAAGTCAGAAAAATGTCTTAATGCACACTGCCATATTTGCACCGCACACTGGTCCGTGCTGCGCATGCGTACGCTCTCCCGTGGAAGCGCATACCCGCAATAGCGTGCACTCGCACGCGCAGTATGCGCATTTACGGTAGAGTTTACGTGATCGTAGCGTGCGACTCATTAGTTACAAATGTTCACAATTAATGTAGTTTATAGATCATGGTCCCTTTGATAGATTCTGAAAGTTTGGTTAAAATAGAACGTCCCTGAGCCGAGGAATCCCTCTTTACATCGTACGAAGGGTCTAACAGGAATCATACAGCAGTGTTTGGTACCCATCGGAAGAGTATTTAATCAGCAATATTCCGGTGTTGGTTTGGAGCGGATTAATCGCTCGTGCGAATAGTTATGGACATAACAAGTTATGTCTATTTTCTATTATCATTTGTTCTTACTTAGTCATGCATCAGTGGGTCTCAAATGGCTCTTTGACCTCAGAGATCCCCCAAACAATAGTTTGCATGTTAAGAGGGCCTCATATCTACACATGCATAAGGTAATCACAAGAATAGTAATTGAAGATCAATTGTACTCCAAATCAGTATCTTTCCCGCAGACGGAGTGCAATAGCCTTTAATTACATTGAGCTTTGAGACTCAATGGAGAAGACCAACACCTGTGTTTACAAATGGGGCTGGATTTGTATACAGGAAAATAAGGGCTGAGACGTCATTGTCTCAATTGAAAGTGGACATCATGAATATAGAGCAGAACCCAGACAGGATTCTGTTTTGTATTCGCCAAACAAAAGGTCTCCAGAAGACAGGAATGTGCTGGTCATCACCCATTGTGTTACATAACTTAGGCCACTGATACAAGACAGTTTACCTGTATGAATCAACCTATGACCTTTGTTATAATGCGAAGCCGAATTCCTGCGTCCAATGGACAGTGAGACTGTAGGGACCATTAGATTGCATTGTGTGTGGGGCATAAATAGGCAGGCCGACCATATCCAAGAGCACTCTCTCATCAACGGTTATCTGCTGATAATCGGGAGCTGGATATCGAGGCGCTGGCGATCATACCCTTTGTGCGTAAGTTCTCTCCATAATCATTGTCTTTCTGCGAGCCAATTTCTCTCTCTCTCTCTCTATCTCTCTCTCTCCTCTTTTCTCTTATATACCTTATAGTATTATAGTATTGTATTGTATTGTATCTAGGTCAGCGTAGTATTGTCTATTTGTATTTATTGTTTAGTTCTGTGGTTAGGAAGTCTCTGTTATATTGTAGTGTATCATATGTACTGTTATCCTTTTTTTACAAGTATATTAGATATAATACAGTTAATAGGCTTTGGAACCCTAAACCAGTATCTGTGTATTTTCTATAGTGTTAAGTGTTCACTTGAGCGTCGGTGACGCACAAGCAGCTTTGTAGTTAGTCAGGTTACACAAGGTTGCACTTACACCCTGTACTCACATTAAGGTATGCAGTGTATTTCATTGATATAAGGTTTTACATAAAGGTATAGTGTTGTGAGCGTCGGCATCGCTGGTGACCTCCTCGTGGTCTCGAGCGTAAGCTACGCCATAGCGAATCATTTCCCTAGACATAACCAATAACGTGTCCTGTGATCACTGGGCCGCGAGCGAACGTGACGCTTGAGCGTCTCGCCTACGGCTGAGCGATCGTTACGCAAATAGCGTACCATTACGGTACTTCTTAAGTAAACAGCGTACAGTGTTCTTAGACTTCTTAAGGTGTTTTATACGACAAAGGAATTCAGCATTGTCAATTGGGGGCGTGTCCTATCCTTCTCATATCTGCACTGGGTAGATCAGCAGACATTATCCCTCCAGCAAAGGGTGGGAGGTTGTCTCGCAGTTGCTGACGGGATAAGCGTCTGCTTTCGCTTAGATTAAGAGTGCTGAAGGAATCCGGGACCGGAAGTAAGAACAAAACGCTTGTGTCTTTTTAAAACTGTTTATTTTTCTTTTGTCTTGCGTACGCACGCATATATCTGCATTTCTGTTTCATTTTTCGTATATCACTATTCCTGTTTGCCAAATTTTATAGTTGATAGAAAGGGCTAAAAGGAGATTTGCTGTTATTTAATAAGTAGAGGTAATAGTTAAAGTATAGAACAACACACGGCTTGTCCGAGAGACGAGGCAGCCAGTGTGCAGTGTGGATTGCGGTAGATGATCAGGGATCGTCTACATTGATAAAATATATATTGTGTTACGGTGGATCCTTTGCATTGCGTACACGTGTCGCTAACAAAGACTAGCGTACGCAATCCGAAAGGCAGACGCACGCAGCGTACACTACGCAACGTAGCGTCTGGTTACGCCCACGTAGCTCAAGTCACGAAAAGTTGAATTAGCGCAAAGCGATAATTAGCGCAAAGGCGATAAGTAACGCACAGCGGTAAATAACGCAAGGCGATAAATAACACAAATTGATTTCAGCTTTCCAAAACTTAGTTTAAATACCTTGTTTTACTGTAGTACCTCTGGGGAGAGCTATCAGACTACGGGAAATGATTTTTCTGATCAGAAAACTATAAGAATGATATTGGGTTGAAAACGGTATGAGTGTATTGAATCCCGCTTTGTGGACTTTGTGATCTAGGTGATAATCCCGCTTTGTGGACTTTGTGATCTATGTGATAATTTGTGATCTATGTGGAATGTGATGAGCACGATCTGAGTGAAAACGTGCAACAGAGTGTGATAAAGTTTTCGTTGTATTACGCTCTGGCTGTTTTGGAGCACAGTAGGGAGACTCCAATGATCCTACCATTTATGGGCAACAAGTGTCTATAAGTGGTACGATTGGACCGCACGGTTGTATGTGTGACCAATAACAACGGGTTATGAGGTCGTATATCCATGCGTAAATCTTGCCCTCATACGTGTTGTAGGGAGCACATGCAAGCGTGATTTGTGTAAAGAAAAAGGAAGGGAATTTTCTCAGGAAAATCTCTAGAGATAGGGCCTGCAACGGCTACACGTGTCTGCTAGAAGGCGGAACGGAGATACCCGGAGCAGAAGAAGTTTTAAGGAAGTTCTGTGTTTGGTGCATTTTAGGAAGTTTTTTCTGTGTTAAAAAGGTCCACAATGGCAGCCAAGTGCACAATACAGAGACGGTCGGAGGTCGGGATTCAGACTCCAGAGGCTTGCAGACCCCGAGGGTCTGCTCGGTTAGTAATGTGGGGGAAATATGGTCCCCACTCTGAGACCTTTTGTGATGAATGGACACGAATGACTGCGGGGGATAAGGCACCATTTCCCGGGATAGGTAGTTTTGACTCAGAGGTGTTGCATAATTTAAGGCAAAGGATATGTCTCATCAAATCAGCAAAGAGACGAATCAAGCATTATGATTGTTTACAAATATGGCAACAGGAGAGTGAAATGCAAAGAAATATAACTTACTTACCTAACTTTCATCTTGAGAGAGGAGAAGTGGCAATGGAGGGGATTGTGGTTGCGGAGAGAAGCACAAGGGTGAACAATAAAAATGCTCTTAGCAACAGTAGTACAGATAATAAGAATAAGTGTAATAAATGTAACAAAGATAATTGTAATACTGTTGAATGTACAACTATTAACCCATGCAAGTCGCACCCCATGTTAAACTTTCCTCAGGAACACCAACCAGAAAGTGAACCAAGAACGATGTCGGCACCTCTTTCAGAAGCCATCACACAAGACGTCCAGGTGGACACGACCCAGTCGGTAAAAACTGTAATCAAACCCCCTAATGGAGGGTCAGGTGAGGTCGTGTTCACAGGTATGTATGGTAATATACATCACGCACAAACAAATGTACCTTATATCCTAGAACCAATTCAGAATGACATTACTGGACTTAATCCTGTTAGGGTAATTGCAGTACCAAATGGGGAAACTGACTCTTCAGGAATCACTCCTGTCAGGAACATCGCCATGTACTGCCCTTTTTCCCGAACAGAATTAAGAGCAATTCTGTCTGAATTTCCTGATCCCAGGAAAGATTTAGTTGCTTGTCAAAGATACATTAGAGTGCTAGGACATACTGCAGAGCCAAGTAACAAAGATTGGAGGACAGTGCTGAGGGCATGTTTACCCCCCGATGTTGATTCATTGAAATTTATCACTGATTGTAAGCTAGATGAGGAAGTGCCACTAACAAACAAGTATAACCAAGATAATATAAAAAGAATCAATCTACAGTTGAAAGAATATTTTCCTACAGTAGCAAAGTGGAATAAAATCTATACAATAAGACAAAAAGAAGGTGAATCCGCAGAAGAGTATTTTCACCGGGCTCTGCAGGATATGGCTAGGTACACTGGTATAGATGACATTGAAACTAATGTACACCACAGAGAGGTAGCTGTGTCCGTATTAGCGAGCAACTTGAAAGACACACTAAAAATTAGGGTACAAACTTCAATACCTCATTGGAGAGGTATCTCGGTGGCGGCATTAAGAGAGTCCGCTATCGAGCATGACCGAAATATCCAAAGAACCAGGGAAGCGCAGGGAGAGCGGTTGATGACACTGAACATCCAAGCACTAGAGGATGCATCAAGTCGACCGGAACCCCAGGCCCCTAGCACATGGAGAAGGCCAAGGATTTGTTACCATTGTAGAAGAGAAGGGCATTATGCCAACAACTGTAATAACCCACATAAAGTTAGACCCCCTAGACCAAGAAATGAGCAAAGTTACAACATACACCATTATAATCAGGGATCATATAGGAAGAATTTTGGGCCACACCCATAAAATATAGTCAAGAAAGGTGATCATTAGGACTGATGGTAAGCCTGAGGTAACGATTAATAAAGTGGGAGGTCATTCACTAAAGACACAGGGATGACCAGGTGAAACGTTGTAAATGTATTTGTGAAAAATGTTTTTCTCTCCCTCTCTCTATCCCCATCTCTGACTAGTAGTGGTAAGAATTCACACATTGCATATCCACTTGGTCCTTGCAGAAGTCTACCAAACCCCAGCATGACCTCCGCCACAATGTATTCTGGCCAGATACAGACAGTGGAATAATGCAAGTGCTGGTGGGGAGGGACTGCTCAAGGAGACCATTAGACACGTAGATACGACAGCCTGATAGTCTGACAATGTTTTTCTAATGCTAACAATGTTTTCTTACAATGTTTAAAAATGCTTTGTTTCTCTTCTCTTATTGGTGGTTATTGTCGGGTTATGTAATGTATATATGCACATGAATTGTTCTCTATCTCTTTTGTTTTTTTTTTATTTTCTCTCTCTTCTCACTCATGTTTCCATGGTTTAAAGATGTTATGTCACCCCTCAGTTGGACCAATGGTAATGCCAGATTTTTGCTCCTTACAGAAAGATCGTCGGTTAGGAAGGAATATTGCATCACCAGAATGATCGTTTTTGAAGACTGAGAGACAACACCTTTGAGAGGACAGCAGAACAAGAAGAACAACAAGACGAGAGAACTTATTATCGTAACAAGTTCTCTCCCCCTCAAACTGATTTTCTTATACCCCATTTACAAATTTCTTCTTTTCTCCTCCTGTAAGATGGACTTGCCCCAAGAGACTGTGATATGGATTTTTTCCCGTTAACCATGATGTTGACCAGAGCAGTCTGTTTCGGTGAGAGTACCAGTGAGGTCGAGAAAGGATCCAGAAAGGTCCTGAGGACTGAGACGGAGGTGTAAATTTCCAATAGCAACCCAATCACCAAGCAAAGGCGAGTACCGGGCACGATCTAACCACCCTGTTATCTGTAAACATTTTCTTTGAAGGATTGTTAGTTTAAGAAGAAAGACCGTATCTGTAGGCTCTGTAACAAGAATGCCAATCCAGTCTTAATAACCATATGGACCGGCATCCATTGAGTGACTATCACTCTCTAGTGGGTAGCGTATTAAACCAAACAGATTGTTGGGTATGCTCTCAAGTACCTCAGGGTCACAGCAAATCAGGGCTAGTACCATTTCCTTTAACGTTAGGGGAGGTACTTGAGCTAAGTGGTGGGAGACCGGTGGACCGGAGGTTTAACATCTCCAGCCCTCCTAGTTTGAAGCTCCACCAGTACCATGTGGATAGGTCCCTCTTATGTTTTAACATCTCCAATCCTAGAAAACCGGGAAATTGGGAAGTGTCATGGAGCAACCTTACCATGACCTTTTCACACAGAGCAGATAGAATGCCTACAGATACAGAGCTCGTACGCCACATAGCCAGTAGAGGAAAATCTTTTCGGTATCGATATACCTTAGGAAATAGGATTACTAGAGTTGGAGAGGTATCACCAGGATACTGTGCACATGTCATACAAACTGATACGTGCATTAGGCAGATGGAAGAATTAGGGTCAGGAGATTTCACCTGGAAGGTTTGTAACATGGTCATGTCCTTCTCCGTCCCTTATGTTCTCCCCGATGACGCATATTTCATATGCGGGAGAAAGGCGTACAAGTGGCTTGCCCCAAACTCTGAAGGATTGTGTTATATTGGAAAAGTATTGCCTGAAGTGATGACTGTAACACATGACAAAATGAAGGACATACACCGTGGTGCCCAAGCTCCTTATACTCACACTCACTACGAACACCGAGTTAAAAGACAACTGTCAGAAAGGTTAGAGCATCCGGCCTCTGATCTTATCCATGAATCCACCGGGATTCAGGTTCTGGTAGCGTTAGATTCCACTCGTACCGCTCGAGGAGTGATGAATTATAAATACATTTCCGCACTCGCCAATTTGTTAGATAATATCACTGAAATGTATGATGACACGTTTAGATACACTGGAAGGGAACTCCAAGCTTACAAAACAGAACTAGTTCAGCATAGGATGGTTCTTAATTACCTTACAGCAGTAACAGGCGGATATTGTGTTACATTGGCAACACAGTACGGCATAAAGTGTTGCACGTACATCACAAATAGTACCGAGGATCCGGTAGAGGTCATAGACCAAAAGATGGATGATATTCTGCAATTAAAGTGGGAATTTCGTCGGAAACACAATCTCACCCTTGCTGCTGTAGGTAATGAGCTGACTGGTTGGGTGTCATGGTTGAACCCGCGAAATTGGTTCTCCGGTTTGGGAGAGTGGGCTCAAGGAGTCATAATGGATGTTGGAAAGTTTCTCCTGTGTATCTTAGGTGTTGTTATATCTATTGGATTGATATTTAGATGCGGGCAGGCTTTGATGAGGTGTAAACAAAGTACGAAAGTGATGAGCTTGAGGAGTGAGGAAACTGTAATTAACCTGGATTTGATTTATGACCCAATGCTAGAAACCATGACGTAATGATGTAATGAGTATACGGTCCGTCTTTCACCCATTTCTATGTTTTCCTCCGAGGTACAAAGACCCACGTAGACGAAGGATTTGATGAGCCAAGGGGCCGACAACGGAAAGATGGAAAGAAGAAGAGCAGACGACCTGATATACAAGATTTTGATGGACAATGCCATGGGTACCCCAGTTTCCCTAGGAACTTTAAAATCACGCTAGCCCAACATTTTTTGTAAATCCATGGACGTTGTTTGCTTTACTCACGATTTATGAGCAAAAGCACAAAGAAGAAGACTCCAATCAACCGACACCAATCAAGACCTCAATCGACAGATGTACATTTCCCTGACATAGAATATCATTGCATTTTCCATAAGTGTTCTTTATCTTCATCTCTACAACCCTCAGGTAATGACACACATAGTCGATAGGGAATACAGGCACAGATATCAGCAACCACATACCTCCCCCATTCATGTATCATCAACTAAAATGTGCATCCCCATTTTGTTACAACTGAAAGCCGAAATGAGCTCGGTAGAGTTTGACAGCCCATCCACAGACCCTTAGTACGGGATAAGAAGGAATTCAAATGTATACTTCGCAATACCTCGAAGCTTGATCTACCACACGTACGGCACGATGATACATGACCCTCCAAACATGGACTCATACACACATGCTTCTGCTTTCTCACTAGGTCATACCCTCTTCACACCTACTCCATTCTTCTTCCTTTCCCCACCATGGAAATCAATTAACCCCTGACTTACATTTTTCTCCTTAAATATTTTGTGGCAGTTATTATTGACTGCCAAAGGGTGGACTGTCAAAGTCAGAAAAATGTCTTAATGCACACTGCCATATTTGCACCGCACACTGGTCCGTGCTGCGCATGCGTACGCTCTCCCGTGGAAGCGCATACCCGCAATAGCGTGCACTCGCACGCGCAGTATGCGCATTTACGGTAGAGTTTACGTGATCGTAGCGTGCGACTCATTAGTTACAAATGTTCACAATTAATGTAGTTTATAGATCATGGTCCCTTTGATAGATTCTGAAAGTTTGGTTAAAATAGAACGTCCCTGAGCCGAGGAATCCCTCTTTACATCGTACGAAGGGTCTAACAGGAATCATACAGCAGTGTTTGGTACCCATCGGAAGAGTATTTAATCAGCAATATTCCGGTGTTGGTTTGGAGCGGATTAATCGCTCGTGCGAATAGTTATGGACATAACAAGTTATGTCTATTTTCTATTATCATTTGTTCTTACTTAGTCATGCATCAGTGGGTCTCAAATGGCTCTTTGACCTCAGAGATCCCCCAAACAATAGTTTGCATGTTAAGAGGGCCTCATATCTACACATGCATAAGGTAATCACAAGAATAGTAATTGAAGATCAATTGTACTCCAAATCAGTATCTTTCCCGCAGACGGAGTGCAATAGCCTTTAATTACATTGAGCTTTGAGACTCAATGGAGAAGACCAACACCTGTGTTTACAAATGGGGCTGGATTTGTATACAGGAAAATAAGGGCTGAGACGTCATTGTCTCAATTGAAAGTGGACATCATGAATATAGAGCAGAACCCAGACAGGATTCTGTTTTGTATTCGCCAAACAAAAGGTCTCCAGAAGACAGGAATGTGCTGGTCATCACCCATTGTGTTACATAACTTAGGCCACTGATACAAGACAGTTTACCTGTATGAATCAACCTATGACCTTTGTTATAATGCGAAGCCGAATTCCTGCGTCCAATGGACAGTGAGACTGTAGGGACCATTAGATTGCATTGTGTGTGGGGCATAAATAGGCAGGCCGACCATATCCAAGAGCACTCTCTCATCAACGGTTATCTGCTGATAATCGGGAGCTGGATATCGAGGCGCTGGCGATCATACCCTTTGTGCGTAAGTTCTCTCCATAATCATTGTCTTTCTGCGAGCCAATTTCTCTCTCTCTCTCTCTATCTCTCTCTCTCCTCTTTTCTCTTATATACCTTATAGTATTATAGTATTGTATTGTATTGTATCTAGGTCAGCGTAGTATTGTCTATTTGTATTTATTGTTTAGTTCTGTGGTTAGGAAGTCTCTGTTATATTGTAGTGTATCATATGTACTGTTATCCTTTTTTTACAAGTATATTAGATATAATACAGTTAATAGGCTTTGGAACCCTAAACCAGTATCTGTGTATTTTCTATAGTGTTAAGTGTTCACTTGAGCGTCGGTGACGCACAAGCAGCTTTGTAGTTAGTCAGGTTACACAAGGTTGCACTTACACCCTGTACTCACATTAAGGTATGCAGTGTATTTCATTGATATAAGGTTTTACATAAAGGTATAGTGTTGTGAGCGTCGGCATCGCTGGTGACCTCCTCGTGGTCTCGAGCGTAAGCTACGCCATAGCGAATCATTTCCCTAGACATAACCAATAACGTGTCCTGTGATCACTGGGCCGCGAGCGAACGTGACGCTTGAGCGTCTCGCCTACGGCTGAGCGATCGTTACGCAAATAGCGTACCATTACGGTACTTCTTAAGTAAACAGCGTACAGTGTTCTTAGACTTCTTAAGGTGTTTTATACGACAAAGGAATTCAGCATTGTCAATACATAGAAATATATATATGTATGCATGTTTAATATGCTATATGTATGTGTGTGTGTGTGTGTGTGTGTGTGTATATATATATATATATATATATATATATATATATATATATATATATATATACACACAGACACACTAGTTTCACGGACCCAGCATATACTGGGTCACCTCAGTCCCCACCCCTGTGCTTAGCTCCACCCAGTTCTGGAAAACCACCCCCCATGCAAATTCTGCGTTTGCCACTGGGCACTGCCCCCTTTCCTCTCTTAATACGCCCCTGGTTAGGGACTATAGGTTGTAATACCAGTGGTGCAGGGACTGATGTGACTGGCTGATATATTTTCTGTACAGCACTACAGAATATGTGTGCGCTATATAAATAACCGGTTATAAATACATTCCGAAAAATCTTGGGAAATATTCTTGTACAACCCCACAGTATCCATTATAATCGTTACTATGTAACTATTTACCCGAAAAAGATCAATTGTGATTTTTTTTTTTTTTTTTAAGAAGTCAAATAACCACAAGAATATTCTTCCAATTAGTATATTTTGGAAGAATAATAATACAAATAAAATGTAAATATCAGTCTAATATGAATATGAATTAATTTCCACCAGGCGAGCAGTTTTATTGGCTGTATCGCGAATTGTGACATGGATGTACTGGAATGTAGATGGCGTTTGTGACTCATCGGTTTTCTTTTGTTTTTTAGAACATCATTATATCTTAAATCACAGGCTGCCTAATAATCTCAGAGACTTTACTGCCAAATAATTCTAGAAGAGCCTCTTCAAGGTGATAGGGATAGAACCATGTATTCGTCACTACTGGTACAAGCTAGATATAGCGCCTGATTCCCAGGTGGGAGTAAAGCAGAAAAGGCGGGTAACTATGTATCTGGACAAACCATGTTGCAATACACGGAGGGCAAATATACATGCAGGCAGAGCCGGCCCTAACCAATATGATGCCCTAGGTAAGATTTTGGCTGGTGCCCCCTAGCACCGCCGCTAGTTCTGCAGGAGATGCCTGACATGAGTCAGCTGGCAGCTCTGCTAACGTCGGGCGCCTTTTGTTTATGAAATGCATCTTATTTGCATTACTATGTGGCTAGGATGCACAAGCAGCTTCTGCTGATTAAAATGATATGCAGCATGCCTATATTCTGTGTGCGACTGCATCTGCATACGAAATGCTACATTACAGTGATTTCCAGGAATACACACAGAATATAGGCATGCCGCATATCATTTTAATCAGCAGAAGCTGCTGGTGCCCCTAAGCATACCAAATGCCCTAGGCATTTGCCTAGTTTGCCTATGCCTAAGGCCGGCTCTGCATGCAGGGTAAATACTGCCTGATTTTGCACGTAGCCGGACGAATCCACCCAGCACTGCCACACTTTATGACGGTGGGGATCTCGCTCAAAAGTGCTTGTTATCCCTATAAGGTAGTGAGCACTTTTAGGCCAATCGGGCATTTGGCAAGCCGGACAAAGGGGGCAAATTAGGCTGTCGTTCACCTACAATTGAATTACCCCCTTAATGAGATAACTGATCTGCGCATTTTAAATTGAACAATTGCCTTGCATTTATTTATATATGACTTAGAAATTAGGACTATTCTGATGTATCAATCATCATGTAACAATTAGCACATTATTATCTAATAAAATAATTATTAAAATTATACAAATATTTCTATTGGATATTTAAACATATAAACATAAATGCTAAGGAGGGGCCTTAGACTGCACACCTATAGCTGCCAGTAATGTGAGGTGCTACCTACTGAGACTTGTAGTTCTACAGAAAAAAGGGGGGTGTTGTAGGTGCCCTGTCTCTAGCATCACTGATATCACACAGCTTAGCATATAATAAATAGTGGAGTTTAGTTATGTATTGATCAATCCATGTAGCCGCAGCCCCACGGCAAGGGTCTCCACTCTGCTGCAGTACCTCAACCCTAGGGCACGGGAACCCCCATACCACCACTATGGTGAATAGTGAATCATTTATTTCTCACTTGTCAGCATTAAATTGAATCATTTGCAGCTTGTTTTGTGTCTTCTAGGAGCGCGTCTTCATTATCTGCCCTCCCTGGATTGTCAATTTTGTTACAAATCTTCATGTTTGCAGCAAGAAGGGCGCACCTTCCCGTCACTGACACAGAGGACGCAAAAGGGGCCCCAGCAAAGAGCCTCGTGGTGGCCCCTCCGCAGAATCCAGAGCCAGGATGTAAAAATCTGCAGGCCAGTTACTGTATATTCCTAGTGACCTGACCCCGTTTAGTCACACGCAGGATATTACACTAGTGGGTCATGTACCCCAGGCTTAGTGACCTTTTTCTACCTGTCGACCTTTTCCAGTGTCCACTTTTTCCTGTCGACCTTTTGGCACAGTCAACCTTTTCCATGTCGACCTACAGTATTCACTGTGGACCTACATTTGTTGTTTCTTTAATACATTTGGTGACTATAACAACGCTGCTTATCACAGCCAGATATCTGCCCCGTGCCTCCAGTGAGCTGACTGGTTCCACCACTGAGCCTTCACCATGACTGGTCATGCGCAGAAGATCTGTTTCTCGCCATTGTAAATATGCAGTAGACATATGATTCATCATTGCGATTGCGTCTGGACGTGACCGTCTGCTGCCTGTTATATGGGCGTCAGAATGCTGGGCACACACCCGTGCACTGTACAGCCCAGGAGGTAACCCTTCCTTTGCTGTGGGTGAGGGTGATTACCGCTCTGACGCTAGCTCTTTATATGGGTGGTCTTCAGTATGCCGACTGACGGGATCCCGGCGCACAGTATACCGGCGCCGGGATCCCGACAGCCGGCATACTGACACTTATTCTCCCTCGTGGGGGTCCACGACCCCCCTGGAGGGAGAATAAAATAGTGTGGCGCGCGTAGCGCACCACCGTGCCCGTAGCACGGGGATCATTTACGCTCGCCACACTGTCGGTAAGCCAGCGGTCGGGCTCCCGGCACCGGTATGCTGGTCGTCGGGAGCCCGACCGCCGGCATATCGTAGTGAACCCGTATAACGCACATGTATATTCAGTAAGTAATTGCGGCTTCAGCTCTCTCTGAGGAAAGGCGCACTGCAGCGGTAATAGTGCCCTGTGGGGCGGATTCTGAGGGGGGACACTATAGCACAGCTCCAGGAGGAATCCTAAGTGCCGATAACGCCCAGTGCCGGCTTCTGTGATCAACTGCATGACCATCGAACATCTGAGTAGACAATAAATCGTGTCCTCCTTATGGGAGATGAAACAAGCCTTCTAAGGATGGCCATTGGCCCTTCGATGGAGCTTAGCCCCACCTCTGGCAGCCTGCTAAGCCTCGCCCCTTTTCCTGATTCGCCCGCTGCCTGTCATTCACAGCAGCAGGCCGCAAACCATCAATGGTTCCTGATGATAGCTTCATGCCATCGATGGCTATCTGACCAATGGCCATCCTTACCTTCTGCAGCGTGGAGAAGAGGACAAGTGTTCGTGTTGCACGTAGCAACCAATCATGTTGCCCCTAGCAACCACTCATCTACCTATGATTTTATTGTATGTACTTTAAAAAATACTATCAAGAAGCTAATTGGTTGGTGGCAACACCTCCACTTCTCCACTCCTTGGGTGGCTTGATACAGCTCCCCCAAAGTCTGCCACTTGCACCCCTCACTTGCCCAGTCAGCTAAGTGTATACCATTGTTACAATGAGTTTCCCCGTCTCCAGCCTATATATTCCCTATAGTACATCTGGCCAATAGCCTGTAACATGGCCGGTACTTTATCTCTCTCCACTTTATCTCTCAGAGGCTTAGTACATCTGGCCCACAGTCTGAAAAATGATGACAATTGACTGGCTGTTACTTTATCTCTCTCCAAGGCTTAGTACATATAGGCCGTACTTACCTACTTTTCAGCTCTCTCCTATCTGCTGAATGGAGGTGGAGGCGGGGCCCGGCCCTATGTGTCATTAGGCCACACACCCTCACGGGAAAGCCATGATTCGCGGGTCACTCATGAGGGGGTGGGGTCAATATGACATTATTTGCATTAAAACAATTTCATATTGGAGCCGCGGCGCTATTCTCACTGTAGTGCCCACTTCCGTGGTAAAAGGGCAGGGTGCGGGACACATCCTGCTCTTCAGAGGGTGTGGGGGACTTCCCGCAGATTCAGGTATCTCCTGCAACTTCCTTGGATAGAAGGAAAGCATGGACTAAACGTGAGCGGTGGATAACACTTATAGTGGTAAATACACAGGGCAGCACGGATAGTGTAATGGTTAGCATTACTGCCTCACAGCACTGGGGTCCTGGGTTCGATTCCCACCATGGCCCTTACTGTGTGGAGTTTGTATATTCTCTCCGTACTAGCGTGGGTTTCCTTCGGGTACTCCGGTTTCCTCCCACAATCCAAAAATATACTGGTAGGTTAATTGGCTCCCAACATAAATTAACCCTAGCGTGAATGTGTGTGTGTGTACATGTGGTGGGGAATATAGATTGTAAGCTCCACTGGGGCAGGGACTGATGTGAATGGCCAAATACTCTCTGTACAGCACTGCGGAATATGTGTGCGCTATATAAATAACTGGTAATAAATAAATGAATGAAAAAATCAGGCGACAATTTGAAATTATATTTCTGCTTTATTTTTTTCTACAATTATTAGGAACAAGTTGGAAAAAAAAAATAGACAATTCTTTGCCTCTCATCATAAATAACTCATCTTTAATACAATTTTCTTTGAATAGAATTTTAAACTTTACACAAAATATAATACACAGGGTTTCTATAAATGAAACGAGGACGGACACAAATGGCGCAATACTTCCGGGCGATCTATTCCCTTTACTGCAGAGGAGGCCGGCGCGCTGCCGGAACGGCTGTTACATGGTAAGTGCCCGGGTGTGACTACGCTTGCTTTGGCGAGAGTCTGAACAACATAATCCTGATCTTGCCAGTAATATACCGGCGCCAGATATTATATCTTGATACGCAGTTGGGCATTGTAGTTTTATTTCAATGTGAAAATATGCTACAATATTTAAAACTCCATGTAAGACAGTTGCCGGTCATACAAAGTATATCATCTGAGTCTACATGACACATGCGAGGAAATCTGTATATGTGACTACATGTCAAAGGCTCGAGGCCATATATGGGGCAGATGTACTAAGAGATAACGTACCAGCCAATCAGCTCCTGTCATTTTTCAAACACAGTCTGGAGCTGATTGGCTGGTACTTTATCTCTCTACATTTTTAGGGGACATTAAAGATCTTAAGTTTGAGAGGTAAAATAACCGTAAGACAAAAATGCAAAAGACATGAAATCCATTCATCCGACAACACACAGACTGTACATGATAACGGGGCTCTGGCTGCAGTATGAGGTATAGGAGGTCATTCCGAGTCGTTCGCTCGGAAAATTTCTTCGCATCGCAGCGTTTTTCCGCTTAGTGCGCATGCGCAATGTCCGCACTGCGACTGCGCCAAGTAAATTTGCTATGAAGTTTGGATTTTTACTCACCGCTTTTTCTTCGCTCAGGCGATCGTAGTGTGATTGACAGGAAATGGGTGTTACTGGGCGGAAACAGGCCGTTTTATGGGCGTGTGGGAAAAAACGCTACCGTTTCCGGAAAAAACGCGGGAGTGGCTGGAGAAACGGAGGAGTGTCTGGGCGAACGCTGGATGTGTTTGTGACGTCAAACCAGGAAGATAAGCACTGAACTGATCGCAGATGCCGAGTAAGTCTGAAGCTACTCTGAAACTGCTACGAGATGTGTAATCGCAATATTGCGAATCTTTCGTTCGCAATTTTAAGAAGCTAAGATTCACTCCCAGTAGGCGGCGGCTTAGCGTGTGCAATACTGCTAAAATCGCCTTGCGAGCGAACAACTCGGAATGAGGGCCATAGTACAGGGCATCAACGCAAATCTTTCTTTAATAAAAACAGCCCCCTAGCAAAAGCATGGGATCCCACGCCCAATACCCCACAGTCCGTACGCTTGCACTGCTCACTGTATTCCAAGACCTCCTGATTGTCAGGCCGCAGAGAATTAACCGCTTACTGGGGTGACATTTAATGATGGACAATCCCTTTAGGTGTATAGGTGACGACATTATTACAGCTATTAACTGAAAGCTTCTTTATAAGTAGCCGCTTAGTAAAATTCTTTGCTACGAATTAGATTTTATATTGCAGGTGGCGTGATAGTCTTTTACACTTCTGTTTCCCAGTAACACCCTTTGTCACCATTATCTTTGGTTAAATAATGATCAGTATGAGATGCAAGAGCCAAGATGTAACCGCTGAGCTGCAGCTGGATCCCTGTATCGGTGCACTGCGGCAAAGTGCGGCTGATCCTTTGTAGTCCCCACGTTGTGCGGTTATTGTGCACACAGAGCTACTGTACGCTTACGTGTTACCCAACTGGGGCAACCGCACTTTTTGGTTAGTTACATGTCAGTGATCTAAAAACGTGTATATTAGCCTACGAGTACTGTCCTCTCACATATACACATATATTGCTGCAATAGGTCGGGCGCTGTACTGTACTTCACCCCTGATTTACTATTCATTAAGCTTCAAGCCAATCAGAGCCTGGGGGCGGAGCTTCATGGGAATTTTGGCGTGGAGCTAGGCTCCGTGTCCCGACACCTTGGGGAATAAAAAAATTAAACACTTGGTGGCTGTGTATCATCGATGACCGGAAACCATTTGGTTCTCCTGCATCGATGGAAAAAGTATTCTACATCGGCCATAGACCATCGATGATTGTGAATCATCAATGGTCAATGGCCAGCCCTAACACGTGCAGCCTGGATTTCACTAACCAGATGCAACATGGAGGTTTATCAGGACCAGTATCCGGCACCAGGTCCCGGGGGAACTGATGAGGTGCACTCTTATTGGTCAACCCAAAGACACAATGGGGGCCTGCACTGTATGACAGGTGTAATGGGCCCAGACAGTCCCTGCAGGGTTCCTAGCGAGTCCCGCTTAGGCCTAGGCAATAGGTACCCTAGTAAAACATGTGCAATAGTAACTTAGATATCGTGGTTGGCTCAGAGGCCAGGAAGTCAGCCCATGTTTAAAGGGCAGGCGAGCTGGGCCAAGTGGTTCTTATCTGCCGTTAAATTCTATGTTTTTATAATGATATTTTTATTTTTTAAACAAATCACTGCACCCCCTCCACCCATTACAGGCGTGCCTCCGACAAACAAAACGAAAAAACCCTGCAAATTCCTTGCACAATGGGCGCGGACCACAGTATGTTTGCCAGTGTCAAACAGGAGAGGACTGAAGAGTCAGCGTGACAGCAAGAGCGAAACGGCCTTTTCCTTCCGCGTTCCACACTCTTTATTATGCTAGAAGCTACGGAGGACTATTTATCCTACCTCGCGCCTCAGTTCAGACACGTGAACTATATTTAACAGCTTCATTTGTAGATTCTTGAACAGCGACGCGGTTTTGGCAGCGACAAATGAAAGAAATGCTGCAATTAAAAACAAAAAATTACTTGCGAACTGTCGAGTGCAGATGCAGATGCAGATGTTATGGGGGGGGGGCTTAATAGATGTGTAATTAGATATAAAACCCCAGTATTAGTTAGATACTTCTTCTAGTAGATTTGAACAGTCATGTTGCTAATAAAAAGTGAGACGCAGGCCGCGCCATTATGTCTGCGGAAACACAGCCTGCGACTAAGCCGCCCGGCGGAGCTGTCTGCATTTTAGAATGTGAAGTTACTGAGAGGTGCTAGAATGCACCACACTACACATGACAGCTGCAGCCCCACCTGGTGCCATGCACCCTACTACTCATTGTTCCCAACGATTGTGCTATTGATTTTATAGGCACAACGGGCAGGCCTTCTGCAAACATGTGATACTCACAGGAGCCATGTCTACTATTGTATGCATAATGAGGGAGGTAAGACTGCTGGCCCCATACACAAAGCAAGGCTGAGCAAACACTACAACAGGACGCGGCGACCAGCAAAGTGCTACAGCCTAGAACAGATTGTCACAGGCCTCGTACAGAAACTGCTGAACGCTTTCCATGTCTACATGTAACACCTGAAATCTGTATCGCTTTATGGTGAACAGAGCACATTACACAGAAATGCAACAAACTGACGTATGACGTGGTCCCTACTGGGAAAATAAGTCATTTACCATTTATCTGAAACACGGTCATGTGTCAAATAAAAGAGCAATGAGCTTAAACGCATTCTCTAATAGGACGGAGCCATTTACTACAGCTAAGAGTAATATATGAGAACGCTGATCATACAATTATACATAAATATCATTTAGCCTTGAAGATTCAAATCACTTGTTTTTCCTTTTTAACTTATTACATTAATATTAGCTTTGGTATACAAGGTCTAGGATGTATCAATTACCCATAGTGAAAAGACTTGCATCTAGTCTAAAATATGTTTTGACATGGAATTTACAGACTGCGAGACCACTACCAAATGGAATAAAAATATATATTCAGACAAGATAAGAGCTGTGCGACTTTAAAACAATAAAAACCATCAGTGATTAAGGCATCATTTAAAAAGAAAAAAAAAAAACTTATGCACAATCCTGTATAAAGTTTCTTTGGAGGGTAATGCCGCTTACATCCTGTAGGTGTCAGTGTTGCTACTGTCCATGCAGATCTTGCATTTGACCAATAGACCCTTTAGCGCTGCAATGATGTGTCACTTGCCAGGATGAGGAGGGGCATTACAATGGTAGTAAAACCGAAAAGAAGAGCAAAGTCGAGGTATACTTAATTTTGCACAATATGCATGTATAGACTCTTTCATTGCAGAAAAGCTATATGTATATATATATATATATATATATATATCAGTCCCTTATGGATTTATTAGCCTCCTGAAGTGTACCACAATGACCCGGCCTTACAGACCTCTACCTCTGAATAACAATTGTGTTTTACAGCACACAAAAAAAATGTAGATACATTTGGAGTCTCCTAAAGTTGTGTACACAATTACATTCAAATGGACAATTTGGAGACCAGGGTATTGCTTCCAGTAGTGAAAGGGCTTCTATAATAAGAGCTTCTGGGTGTGAACGACATAACTATCTGACCCAAACCTCGTAACGTCTAGATGGGGTCATCCGATGAGGTAATATACAGCATTGGCACAGACATGAGACACACGTGTGTGAGTGTAAGTTCTGCAGCCCAAGGGGCAACATTCAAACGTGAGACGTTGGCACCTGCTTGTGGTATAGCGTGGCGCTGTGTAAGCCTGTCCTGGCTGCTACTGCCGAGCTGGCCTCGCTGTACGCCAAAGCATTGATGGATTTGCTGCTTCTGCAACATCTACCTGTGAATCTCCTCCAAGAGTCTAAAGTCTTTCCAGACCAAATCCATACCCCCGAAGTGATCCCCACCAGGAGGCACATGAAATACTTTAGCATGAAAACTGCGTAGTCCGGCCTGGAACGCTTTTTGTCACCGGGGCACGAGCAGTTGTGGGATTTCCCCCAGAATTCCCTGTAGTGCTGTTCATATATATAACAGGCAACAACAATAGTTGCAGGCACAGTATAAAGTACGGTAAATATACCTATCCTGATCATGAGTTTTTCCAGTTTGTCTGTCTTGGTGCCACCTTGTTTGATGACACTCCGAATTCTGAAAAGGGACACAAAGCCCGCCAGCAGAAACATTGTCCCTGTGAAGAGGTAGACCACTAGAGGAGCCAACACAAAACCGCGCAGGTTGTCCAGGTTTTGGTTTCCTACATAGCATATCCCAGCGACGGGGTCCCCGTCCACCGAGCTTAAGGCCAGGACAGCGATGGACTTGACGCTGGGTATAAGCCACGCAGCCATATGGAAATACTGAGAGTAGTTGGCAATGGCCTCATTGCCCCACTTCATGCCAGCGGCCAGAAACCACGTGAAGGACAAGATCACCCACCATATAGAACTGGCCATTCCAAAGAAGTATATGAGCAGAAAGACAACCGTGCAGAGGGCCGGACCGGTCGTCTCGTAGTGTATGTGATCCCTATTGCAGGCGACGTGCTCGTGGCCTACTGTAAGTCTGATTATGTAGCCAGTGGACACAAAGAGGTAGCAAGCAGACAGGAAGATGATAGGGCGTTCTGGATATCTGAACCTCTCCATGTCGATTAGGAAGGTGGCTACAGTGGTGAAGGTTGAGATGAAGCACAAGATGGACCACAAGCCTATCCAAAAAGTGGTAAAAGTCTTCTCGTCCTGGGTGAAGTAGGGCTGGAAACAGGGCACGGCGCAGTTGGGCACCTGGCCGGTCTTGATCCTGTTAAACAGCGGATGGGATTCTTTTGTTATGGAGATGAATGGCTCCCTGCACTTACATACCCCATCGCAGTCGCTGGCTGGTTGCCTCTGGCTATGGAGAGGCGTCAAGTGCTTTCGCCCACTAGGCGGGTAAGTCGGCTTTGCAAACAGGGGCGGAAGTGTGGTGGTCTCTGTCCTGTTATAATCCATGCAGAGGTTTTCTGGGTCCCCATTCTTTGGGAGTTTGTCACAGTTCATTCTCTCCGGCCAGCCAAAGCCGTACTGCCTCATCAGGGGAGAACAGCCGTCCTTGGCCCTCTCGCAGACTGACCTGCAAGGGGGGAGAGGCTTCTTGTAGTCAGCCAAGCAGATAGGCGTGTACATGCTACACAGGAAGAACTTCAGGTCAAGTGAGCACTGGATCTCCACTAACGGCCAGAACTGGTGCACCTCCAAGCCAGCTTCGTCTTGCGTGTCATGGTTGAACTGGTTGGGCATGTAGGTGTAATTGTAGCCAATGCCCTTGCACATAGGTACAGTAATCTCTTGGCAGACAATTGCTTTGGACGCTGCGGACGCAGGTGCGGGAAACGACAGGAGGGACATAAGGGCCACCACAAAGATCCCAGGATTCAATCCAGCCATGATTACAGATGAACGATGTCCCCCTTTAACAGCAACAACTTGAAATATTCCAAACATACTCCGATAATAATATTCCCCAGGCTGAAGGCTCGCTCTTTATATCCACGGATATCGATTCCTTCAGGATACAGTCGGCTGAAGAGAACGAAAACACAAGAATATTATTACAAAAGATATTTATCAGCAATTTGCATAAGTATATTCCTGTTTATAACACACGGACAGACGCACAGGTCTCCTGCATCAGAGGAAAGGCTGCAGGAGGTCAGCAAGTGGTAATGTCATATATACAAGATCGTCCACAGGCTGGGAATGAGAAGGGGGTACAGGGGGGGGGGGGGTCACAGCTCAGTTCTGGGGCAACTTCAGACATGGAACATTGGGGGTAATTCCAAGTTGATCGCAGCAGGATTTTTGTTAGCAGTTGGGCAAAACCATGTGCACTGCAGGGAAGGCAGATATAACATGTGCAGAGAGAGTTAGATTTGGGTGAGTTATTTTGTTTCTGTGCAGGGTAAATACTGGCTGCTTTATTTTTATACTGCAATTTAGATTGCAGATTGAACACACCACACCCAAATCTAACTCTCTCTGCACATGTTATATCTGCCTCCCCTGCAGTGCACATGGTTTTGCCCAACTGCTAAAAAAAAATCCTGCAGCGATCAACTTGGAATTACCCCCATTGTTTCTCTATATATAGTAATTACAGCTTGTGTCACGACGAAGGGAAATAAAAAAAGGGACATCAGAGTAAATTGTAATAATAATACACACATTACAGAAATAATATATACCAATAATAATAATAATAATAATAATACACACATTACAGAAATAATATATACCAATAATAATAATAATAATAATAATAATAATAATAATAATACACACATTACAGAAATAATATATACTAATAATAATAATAATAATAATAATAATACACACATTACAGAAATAATATATACCAATAACATAATAACAATAACAATAATAATAATAATAATAATAATATGCACATTACAGAAATAATATATACCAATAATAATAATAATAATGATAATAATAATAATAATACACATTAAGGAAATAATATATACCAATAACATAATAACAATAATAATAATAATAATAATAATAATATGCACATTACAGAAATAATATATACCAATAATAATAATAATGATAATAATAATAATAATACACATTAAGGAAATAATATATACCAATAACATAATAATAATAATAATAATAATAATAATAATAGTAATTGTAGTAGGAATATAATAACAACAAATAATGATATTTATAACACTCACCAAAACAAACAAACAAACAAACAAACAAAACAAGTTAAAGGTAAGGAATTTACCTTACTGCCAGTGCTAGGAGGCTGTCGGTGGATGGATGCTGCCAGTACTAGGAGGCTGTCGGTGGATGGAGGCTGGCTGTGGAAGGAGGCTGTCGGTGGATGGAGGCTGCAGGTACTAAGAGGCTGTTGGTGGAAGGAGGCTGCAGCTACTAGGAGGCTGTCGGTGAAAGGAGGCTGCAGGTACTAGGAGGCTATCGGTGGATGGAGGCTGTCTGTGGAAGGAGGCTGTGGTGGATGGAGGCTGCAGGTACTAGGAGGCTGTCTGCGGAAGGAGGCTGCAGGTACTAGGAGGCTGTCGGTGAAAGGAGGCTGCAGGTACTAGGAGGCTGTCTGCAGAAGGAGGCTGCAGGTACTAGGAGGCTGTCTGCGGAAGGAGGCTGCAGGTACTAGGAGGCTGTCTGCGGAAGGAGGCTGCAGGTACTAGGAGGCTGTCTGCGGAAGGAGGCTGCAGGTACTAGGAGGCTGTCTGCGGATGGAGGCTGCAGGTACTAGGAGGCTGTCTGCGGAAGGAGGCTGCAGGTACTAGGAGGCTGTCTGCAGAAGGGGGCTGCAGGTACTAGGAGGCTGTCTGCGGAAGGAGGCTGCAGGTACTAGGAGGCTGTCGGTGAAAGGAGGCTGCAGGTACTAGGCGCTGTCTGCAGAAGGAGGCTGCAGGTACTAGGAGGGTGTCTGCGGAAGGAGGCTGCAGGTACTAGGAGGCTGTCGGTGAAAGGAGGCTGCAGGTACTAGGAGGCTGTCTGCGGAAGGAGGCTGCAGGTACTAGGAGGCTGTCGGTGAAAGGAGGCTGCAGGTACTAGTAGGCTGTCTGCGGAAGGAGGCTGCAGGTACTAGGAGGCTGTCTGCGGAAGGAGGCTGCAGGTACTAGGAGGCTGTCTGCGGAAGGAGGCTGCAGGTACTAGGAGGCTGTCTGCGGAAGGAGGCTGCAGGTACTAGGAGGCTGTCTGCGGATAGAGGCTGCAGGTACTAGGAGGCTGTCTGCAGAAGGAGGCTGCAGGTACTAGGAGGCTGTCTGCGGATGGAGGCTGCAGGTACTAGGAGGCTGTCTGCGGATGGAGGCTGCAGGTACTAGGAGGCTGTCTGCGGATGGAGGCTGCAGGTACTAGGAGGCTGTCTGCGGATGGAGGCTGCAGGTACTAGGAGGCTGCAGGGGGAGAGCCATGTGCTCTGTAGACTGCCCTGTGCACACAATACACAGACTGGACTTTGGACGTTGTACAATAGAAGCAGAAGTTGAATGGCCAGATCCGATAGCTCACACCACACATCGATTGTCAGCTCCTGGGATCAGTCACTGGGGAGAAGTGTCATACAGTCAGAGGGGATAGGGTACATGATGTGTCCGGCTCATGGGGCAGCTTCTCTCTCCCCCACATTGTCTCTCATGGGGGTCCCCAAACTTTTCACCGAGTCCCAAACGTCTCCTGGCCGGGTCACTGCTCACCCCCGGCGCAGCTGTCCGGGCCACAGCCAGAATATTCCCCTTCCATCGTCATTCATGGGTGACTGAGAGCTTCCCAGAGTCTGCTGCTTCCCTGTGACACATATACATGGTGACCCCAGGACAGGGGGCTCTCCCCGGCAGCAGAACCTCCTACACCTGGGAGACCCCTCTGCAGGTGCTGCCCCAGGAGACCCCTCTGCAGGTGCTGTGTGATGATAGGTAGGGGTAACTCTCCTGTGCAGGTCCTGTGTAATCTGTGATAATAGGGATAACTCCGGGTAACAGTCCTGTGTGATTATTGGGGTAACTCTCCTGTGCAGGTCCTGTATTGGGGTGACCGTCCTGTGCAGGTCCTGTATTGGGGTAACCTCGGGTAACCCTCCTGTGCGGTCCTGTATTGGGGTAACTCCGGGTAAGCGTCCTGTGCGGTCCTGTATTGGGGTAACTCCGGGTAAGCGTCCTGTGCAGGTCCTGTATTGGGGTGACCCTCCTGTGCAGGTCCTGTATTGGGGTGACCCTCCTGTGCAGGTCCTGTATTGGGGTAACTCCGGGTGACCGTCCTGTGCCGCCTCCCCGCTGTCAGACACTGCTGTGCCGCTCCTGTGCTCCCAGTAACAATGTAACAAGTTGATCCTCCGCCGCCTCCTGTCTGTCTCGGGCCGCTGCTGCTGCTGCTCTCCTACCTGTGCTAACAGGGGCTCATCCCCTACACACGCCCATTTGTCTATTCCACCGCGCCCCCAGGTCATGATTGGATGATGACATTGTAACCTCGCCCACCCCTAGTGACACGCCCACTCAATTTTCTCCTGATCTGTATAATGCAGTCATTCTGTATTATCCCCACATCTGTATTATCCCTGTGTCTGTATTATACTGATGTCTGCATTATCCCCATATCTGTATTATCCTACGCTCTGCATTATCCCCACAACTGTATTATCCTGGTGTCTGCATTATCCCCACATTTGTATTATGCCAACATCTGTACTATCCTACTGTCTGCATTATCCCCACATCTGTATTATCCTACTCTCTGCATTATCCCCACATCTGTATTATCCCAATGTCTGCATTATCCCTATATTATCCTGATGTTTGCATTATCCCCACATCTGTATTATCCTGGTATCTGCATTATCCCCACATTTGTATTATCCTGATGTCTGCATTATCCCAACATCTGTATTATCCTACTGTCTGCATTATACCCACATCTGTATTATCCTGATGTCGGCATTAACCCCACATTTGTATTATCCTGATGTCTGCATTATCCCCACATTTGTATTATCCCGATGTCTGCATTATCCACACATCTGTACTATCCTAATGTCTGCATTATCCCACATCTGTACTTTCCTGATGTCTGCATTATCCCCACATCTGTATTATACTGATGTCTGCATTATCACCACATCTGTATTATCCTACTGTCTGCATTATCCCCACATCTATATTATCCTGATGTCTGCATTATTCCCACATTTGTATTATACTGATGTCTGCATTATCCCCACACTTGTATTATCCTGATGTCTACATCATCCCCACATTTGTATTGTACTGATGTCTGCATTATCCCAACATCTGTATTATCCTGATGTCTGCATTATCCACAAATCTGTACTATCCTGATGTCTGCATTATCCCCACATCTGTACTATCCTGATGTCTGCATTATCCCCACATCTGTATTATACTGATGTCTGCATTATCCCCAGATCTGTATGATACTGATGTCTGAATTATCCCCAGATCTGTATTATTCTGATGTCTGCATTATCCTTATGTCTGCATTATCCCCACACTTGTATTATCCTGATGTCTGCATTATCCCCACATTTGTATTATCTTGATGTCTGCATTATCCCCACATCTGTATTATCCTGGTGTCTGCATTTCCTCCACATTTGTATTATCCTGATGTCTGCATTATTCCCCACATGTGTATTATCCCTGTGTCTGTATTATCCAAGTGTCTGCATTATCCACACATCTGTATTATCCCTGTGGTTGTATTGTCTCTATGTCTGCATTATCCCCACATCTGTATTATCCAGGTGTCTGTATTATCACTGTGTCTGTATTGTCCCAATATCTAAATTATCCCAGTGTCTGCATGACCTCTGCGTCTGCATTATCCCGCTATCTAAATCATCACCTTGTCTGCATTATCTGTGCATCTGTGTTATTCCAATGTCCGTATTATCCCTGCATCTGTATTATCCCAGTGTTATTCTTTATTAACCCAATGTTATTTTGTATTATCCCAGTCTTATTCTTTATTATCCCGGTGTTATTCTGTATTATTCCGGTGTTATTCTGTATTATCTCTGTGTTATTCTGTATTATTCTGGTGTTATTCTGTATTATTCTGGTGTTATTCTGTATTATGCCGGTGTTATTCCATATTATCCCGGTGTTATTCTGTATTATTCCGGTGTTATTCTGTATTATTCTGGTGTTATTCTGTATTATTCTGGTGTTATTCTGTATTATGCCGGTGTTATTCCATATTATCCCAGTGTTATTCTGTATTATTCCGGTGTTATTCTGTATTATCTCTGTGTTATTCTGTATTATTCTGGTGTTATTCTGTATTATTCTGGTGTTATTCTGTATTATGCCGGTGTTATTCTGTATTATTCCAGTGTTTTTCTGTATTATCCCAGAGACTGTATTATCCCGGTGTTATTCTGTATTATCCCAGTGTTATTCTGTATTATCCCGATGTTATTCTGTATTATCCCAGTGTTATTCTTTAATATCCCGGTATTATTCTGTATTATCCCGATGTTATTCTGTATTATCCCTGTGTTATTCTGTATTATTCTGGTGTTATTCCGTATTATCCCGGTGTTATCTGTATTATTCCGGTGTTATTCTGTATTATCCCTGCATCTGTATTATCCCGGTGTTATTCTGTATTATTCTGGTGTTATTCCGTATTATCCCGGTGTTATTCTGTATTATTCTGTTGTTATTCTGTATTATCCCGGTCTTATTCTGTATTATTCCGGTCTTATTCTGTATTATTCCAGAGACTGTATTATCCCGGTATTATTCTATATTATTCCAGTGTTATTCTGTACTATGGGGGTGTTATTCTGTATTATTCTGGTGTTATTCTGTAATATCCCGGTGTTATTCTGTATTATTCCGGTGTTATTCTGTAATATCCAGGTGTTATTCTGTATTATTCCAGAGACTGTATTATCCTGGTGTTATTCTGTATTATCCTGGTGTTATTCTGTATTATACCAGTGTTATTCTGTATTATCCCTGCATCTGTATTATCCCGGTTTTATTCTGTATTATCCCAGTGTTATTCTGTATTATCCCGATGTTATTCTGTATAATTCCGGTGTTATTCTGTATTATGTGGGTGTTATTCTGTATTATCCCAGTGTTATTCTGTGTTATCCCGATGTTATTCAGTATTATCCCAGTGTTATTCTGTATTATTCCGGTGTTATTCTGTATTATTCTGGTGTTATTCTGTATTATCCCGGTGTTATTCTGTATTATTCCAGTGTTATTCTGTATTATCCCAGTGTTATTCTGTATTATTCCAGAGACTGTATTATCCCGGTGTTATTCTGTATTATCCCAGTGTTATTCTGTATTATTCCAGTGTTATTCTATATTATCCCGGTGTTATTCTGTATTATTCCAGTGTTATTCTATATTATCCCGGTGTTATTCTGTATTATTCCGGTGTTATTCTGTATTATCCCGGTGTTATTCTGTATTATTCCAGTGTTATTCTGTATTATAGGGGTGTTATTCTTTTTTATCCCGGTGTTATTCTGTATTATTTCAGAGACTGTATTATTCCGGTATTATTCCTTATTATCCCAGTATTATTCTGTATTATTCCGGTGTTATTCTGTATTATTCCATTGTTAGTCTGTATTATTCTGGTGTTATTCCGTATTATCCCGGTGTTATTCTGTATTATTCCGGTGTTATTCTGTATTATCTAGGTGTTATTCTGTATTATTCCGTTGTTATTCTGTATTATCCCGGTGTTATTCTGTATTATCCCGGAGTTATTTTGTATTATCCCAGTGTTATTCTGTAATATCCCGATGTTATTCTGTATTATCCCGGAGTTATTTTGTATTATCCCGGTGTTATTCTGTATTATCCCGGAGTTATTTTGTATTATCCCAGTGTTATTCTATATTATCCCGGTGTTATTCTGTATAATTCCAGTGTTATTCTGTATTATTCCAGTGTTATTCTGCATTATCCCAGTGTTATTCTATATTATCCCGGTGTTATTCTGTATAATTCCAGTGTTATTCTGTATTATTCCAGTGTTATTCTATATTATCCCGCTGTTATTCTGTATTATTCCAGTGTTATTCTATATTATCCCGGTGTTATTCTGTATTATTCCAGTGTTATTCTCTATTATGGGGGTGTTATTCTTTTTTATCCCGGTGTTATTCTGTATTATTTCAGAGACTGTATTATTCCGGTATTATTCCTTATTATCCCGGTGTTATTCTGTATTATTCCATTGTTAGTCTGTATTATTCTGGTGTTATTCCGTATTATCCCGGTGTTATTCTGTATTATTCCGGTGTTATTCTGTATTATTCCGTTGTTATTCTGTATTATCCCGGTGTTATTCTGTATTATCCCGGAGTAATTTTGTATTATCCCAGTGTTATTCTGTATTATCCCAGTGTTATTCTGTATTATCCCGATGTTATTCAGTATTATCCCGGTGTTATTCTGTATTATCTAGATGTTATTCTGTATTATTCCAGAGACTGTATTATCTCGGTGTTATTCTCTATTATCCCAGTGTTAGTTTGTATTATCCCGATGTTATTCAGTATTATCCCGGTGTTATCCCGATGTTATTCTGTATTATCCCGGTGTTATTCTGTATTATCATGGTGTTATTCTGTATTATCTTGGTGTTATTCTCTATTATACCAGTGTTATTCTGTATTATCCCGGTGTTATTCTGTATTATTCCAGAGACTGTATTATCCCGGTGTTATTCTCTATTATCCCAGTGTTAGTCTGTATTATCCCAGTGTTATTCTGTATTATCCCGATGTTATTCTGTATTATCCCAGTATTATTCTGTATTATCCCGATGTTATTCAGTATTATCCCGATGTGATTCTGTATTATCCCAGTGTTATTCTGTATTATCCCGGTGTTATTCTGTATTATTCCAGTGTTATTCTGTATTATCCCAGTGTTATTCAGTATTATTCCAGAGACTGTATTATCCCTGTGTTATTCTGTATTATTCCAGTGTTATTCTGTATTATTCCAGTGTTATTCTATATTATCCCGGTGTTATTCTGTAGTATCCCGATGTTATTCTGTATTATCCCAGTGTTATTCAGTATTATTCCGGTGTTATTCTGTATTATTCTGGTGTTATTCTGTATTATCCCGGTGTTATTCTGTATTATTCCAGTGTTATTCTGTATTATCCCAGTGTTATTCTGTATTATTCCAGAGACTGTATTATCCCGGTGTTATTCTGTATTATCCCGGTGTTATTCTGTATTATTCCAGTGTTATTCTATATTATCCCAGTGTTATACTGTATTATTCCAGTGTTATTCTATATTATCCCGGTGTTATTCTGTATTATTCCGGTGTTATTCTGTATTATCCCGGTGTTATTCTGTATTATTCTAGTGTTATTCTGTATTATGAGGGTGTTATTCTTTTTTATCCCGGTGTTATTCTGTATTATTTCAGAGACTGTATTATTCCGGTATTATTCCTTATTATCCCAGTGTTATTCTGTATTATTCCGGTGTTATTCTGTATTATTCCATTGTTAGTCTGTATTATTCTGGTGTTATTCCGTATTATCCCAGTGTTATTCTGTATTATTCCGGTGTTATTCTGTATTATCTAGGTGTTATTCTGTATTATTCCGTTTTTATTCTGTATTATCCCGGTGTTATTCTGTATTATCCCGGAGTTATTTTGTATTATCCCAGTGTTATTCTGTATTATCCCGATGTTATTCTGTATTATCCCGGAGTTATTTTGTATTATCCCGGTGTTATTCTGTATTATCCCGGAGTTATTTTGTATTATCCCAGTGTTATTCTATATTATCCCGGTGTTATTCTGTATAATTCCAGTGTTATTCTGTATTATCCCAGTGTTATTCTGTATTATACCGGTGTTATTCTGTATTATTCCAGTGTTATTCTTTTTTATCCCGGTGTTATTCTGTATTATTTCAGAGACTGTATTAATCCGGTATTATTCCTTATTATCCCGGTGTTATTCTGTATTATTCCATTGTTAGTCTGTATTATTCTGGGGTTATTCCGTATTATCCCGGTGTTATTCTGTATTATTCCGTTGTTATTCTGTATTATCCCGGTGTTATTCTGTATTATCCCAGTGTTATTCTGTATTATCCCGATGTTATTCAGTATTATCCCGGTGTTATTCTGTATTATCTAGGTGTTATTCTGTATTATTCCAGAGACTGTATTATCCCGGTGTTATTCTCTATTATCCCAGTGTTAGTCTTTATTATCCCGATGTTATTCAGTATTATCCCAGTGTTATTCTGTATTATCCCGATGTTATTCTGTATTATCCCGGTGTTATTCTGTATTATCTTGGTGTTATTCTGTATTATCCCGGTGTTATTCTGTATTATCCCGGTGTTATTCTGTATTATCCCGATGTTATTCAGTATTATCCCGGTGTTATTCTGTATTATCCCGGTGTTATTCTGTATTATCCCGGTGTTATTCTGTATTATTCCAGAGACTGTATTATCCCGGTGTTAATCTCTATTATCCCAGTGTTAGTCTGTATTATCCAAGTGTTATTCTGTATTATCCCGATGTTATTCGGTATTATCCCAGTATTATTCTGTATTATCCCGATGTTATTCAGTATTATCCCGATGTTGGCCCTCATTCCGAGTTGTTCGCTCGCAAGCTGCTTTTAGCAGCATTGCACACGCTAAACCGCCGCCTACTGGGAGTGAATCTTAGCTTAGCAAAATTGCGAACGAAAGATTAGCAGAATTGCGAATAGAAATTTCTTAGCAGTTTCTGAGTAGCTCGAGATTTACTCCTACACTGCGATCAGTTCAGTCAATTTCGTTCCTGGTTTGACGTCACAAACACACCCAGCGTTCGCCCAGGCACTCCCCCGTTTCTCCAGCCACTCCCGCGTTTTTCCCAGAAACGGCTGCGTTTTTTCACACACTCCCATAAAACTGCCAGTTTCCGCCCAGAAACACCCACTTCCTGTCAATCACACTACGATCACCAGAACGAAGAAAAAAACTCGTAATGCCGTGAGTAAAATACCAAACTTCTCAGCAAATTTACTTGGCGCAGTCGCAGTGCGAACATTGCGCATGCGCAGTTAGCGGAAAATCGCTGCAATGCGAAGAAAATTACAGAGCGAACAACTCGGAATGAGGGCCGTTATTCTGTATTATCTTGGTGTTATTCTCTATTATACCAGTGTTATTCTGTATTATCCCGATGTTATTCAGTATTATCCCGATGTTATTCTGTATTATCCCGATGTTATTCTGTATTATCCCGATGTTATTTTGTATTATCTAGGTGTTATTCTGTATTATTCCAGAGACTGTATTTTTTTTAAATTGATAAAAACAGCTGAAATCGTGTAATTGTGACCTGTTTTATTCCTACGGTATTAAGATCAATAACATTAATTTCCAGTTCCTTCCAGTGTGAAATTGCGCTGGAAATTTGCTCTGGTTTCTCTGGTTTTTATATCCAAGATCTGAACTTGTGGAAATCTCCTGTCACTTATTGGCTCTCATTCCGAGTTGATCGCTAGCTGTTTTCGGTCGCTGAGCAGCGATCAGGCATAAAAACAGCACTTCTGCGCATGCGTATGTGGCGCAATGCGCATGCGCAACGTACTTTCACAACAGCCGATGCAGTTTCACACAAGGTCTAGCGACGCTTTTCAATCGCACTACTGGCCGCAGAGTTATTGACAGGAAGTGGGTGTTTCTGGGAGGTAACTGACCGTTTTCGGGGTGTGTGTAGAAAAACGCAGGTGTGTCAGATACAAACGCATGCGTGGCTGACCGAACGCAGGGCGTGTTCGTGACGTCAAAACAGGAACTAAATAGTCTGGTGATCGCAAGCGTTGAGTAGGTCTGGAGCTGCTCAGAAACTACACAATCTTTTTTTGTAGCCGCTCTGCGATCCTTTCGTTCGCACTTCTGCTAAGCTAAGATACACTCCCAGAGGGCGGCGGCATAGCGTTTGCATGGCTGCTAAAAACTGCTAGCGAACGATCAACTCGGAATGAGGGCCAATGCTCTGTTGTTTGGTCGGTTTGTCTATTCATTTATGATCAATTTTCAAACTGACCGTTAGTAAATCTCAGGGTTTTTATTAATGATTTCTACGTGAATAAATAGATGTTTTCCCGATGTTTGATTGTGGACAGGAATCTTTTTTTTGCTGTCAATTTTGCCGTTAGTAAATCTCTGATTTTGATAACTGACGGAAAATCGACAAAATACCAAAACAAAATAACCAAATAGACCAAAATAGGTTTTAAGTAAATATACCCCAAACCTAAATATATATGGGAGGGTTAGCTGACTTGTAGATCAGAACGCCTGCAGGTGACCTGTTCCTGAAAGTACAAACAGTCACAGATATGGGGGGATATTTACTAAAGATTGATTTTGGCGAATTTTTTAGGTCGATTTGCAGTCAGTTTGGAATGGAAGTGACAGAAATAAAAGACTTTATACTACTGAAAATCAGCCAACATCGACGGCAAATTTGACCCTAAAACATGACATCGATGGTTAAGATCGATTGTAAGATCAAATTAAAAATCGGCCTTTAGTAAAGTTATCCCGTGAAGCTCAAAATATTGTGGCGATACAAGCATGTGGCAGTGCATCTGATTGTATGCAAGGCACAAAGGGGGTCATTCCGAGTTGCTCGCTCGCTAGCTGCTTTTAGCAGCTTTACACACGCTAAGCCGCCGCCTACTGGGAGTGAATCTTAGCTTATCAAAATTGCGAACAAAAGATTAGCAGAATTGCGAATAGACACTTCTTAGCAGTTTCTGAGTAGCTCCAGACTTACTCGGCATCTGCGATCAGTTCAGTCAGTTTCGTTCCTGGTTTGATGTCACAAACACACCCAGCGTTCGCCCAGACACTCCTCCGTTTCTCCAGCCACTCCCGCGTTTTTCCCAGAAACGGTAGCGTTTCTTCACACACACCCATAAAACGGCCAGTTTCCGCCCAGAAACACCCACTTCCTGTCAATCACATTACGATCACCAGAACGAAGAAAAAACCTCGTAATGCCGTGAGTAAAATACCTAACTGCATAGCAAATTTACTTGGGGCAGTCGCAGTGCGGACATTGCGCATGCGCAGTTAGCGACTAATCGCTCCGTTGCGAGAAAAAAATAACGAGCGAACAACTCGGAATGACCCCCATAGTGCGATGTTCCGATGCATCAAATTCTAACTCAGGTTCCTCTGCGCTAGAGGCCGGAGTACAGCCTCCGTGCCGCTGCAACGTTGTCACAAAGAATCCAGTGGCTACAGTGGACTCGGCGGAGAGGTAAGTATGTGTGCCCCTGCCTCCCTCACTAACCAAGTGTGCCTCTGCCTCCCTCACTAACCAAGTGTGCCTCTGCCTCCCTCACTAACCAAGTGTGCCTCTGCCTCCCTCACTAACCAAGTGTGCCTCTGCCTCCCTCACTAACCAAGTGTGCCTCTACCTCCCTCACTAACCAAGTGTGCCTCTGCCTCCCTCACTAACCAAGTGTGCCTCTGCCTCCCTCACTAACCAAGTGTGCCTCTGCCTCCCTCACTAACCAAGTGTGCCTCTGCCTCCCTCACTAACCAAGTGTGCCTCTGCCTCCCTCACTAACCAAGTGTGCCTCTGCCTCCCTCACTAACCAAGTGTGCCTCTGCCTCCCTCACTAACCAAGTGTGCCTCTGCCTCCCTCACTAACCAAGTGTGCCTCTGCCTCCCTCACTAACCAAGTGTTCCTCTGCCTCCCTCACTAACCAAGTGTGCCTCTACCTCCCTCACTAACCAAGTGTGCCTCTGCCTGCCTCACTAACCAAGTGTGCCTCTGCCTCCCTCACTAACCAAGTGTGCCTCTACCTCCCTCACTAACCAAGTGTGCCTCTGCCTCCCTCACTAACCAAGTGTGCCTCTGCCTCCCTCACTAACCAAGTGTGCCTCTACCTCCTTCACTAGTCAAGTGTGCCTCTGCCTCCCTCACTAACCAAGTGTGCCTCTGCCTCCCTCACTAACCAAGTGTGCCTCTGCCTCCCTCACTAACCAAGTGTGCCTCTACCTCCTTCACTTGTCAAGTGTGCCCCTGCCACCCTCACTAACCAGGTGTGCCTCTGCCTCCCTCACTAACCAAGTGTGCCTCTACCTCCTTCACTAGTCAAGTGTGCCTCTGCCTCCCTCACTAACCAAGTGTGCCTCTGCCTCCCTCACTAACCAAGTGTGCCTCTGCCTCCCTCACTAACCTAGTGTGCCTCTACCTCCTTCACTTGTTAAGTGTGCCTCTGCCACTCCCTTCCCCAACTCTGCATCTGCCCTCCTTCGTCCCCAAGTGTGCCACTGCCCCCTCCCTTTCCCAGGTGTCCATCTGTCCCCTCCCTCACCAAGTGTGTCTCTACACCCCTCCCATCCCAGGCATGTCTCTCCCACCCTTCATCCCCAAGTGTGCCTCTGCCCCAACTCCATACCTAATTTTACCTCTGCACCCCTCCGTCCCAAAGTGTACCTCTACCCCCCTCTTCCCGAAGTTGGCCTATGCTTCTTCATTCCCCGAGTGTGTCTCTGCCTCCCTCCATCCCCAAGTGTACATCTGCCCCTATTCCCTCCCCAAGAGTGCCCCTACAACCTCCTTCCCCAAGTATGCCTCTGCCTCCCTCCATTCCCAAGAGTGCCTCTGCCCCCCCCCCCCTCCCCCCAGCTAATACCTTACTCCTTGTTTTTGCCTAGAACAGTGAGACCAACAGCAGGGGAGCACACCTACATGCAGCCTACACTCCAACTAGGGAGAAGGCAGGGGAGCACGCTTACATGCAGCCTACACTCCAACTAGGGAGACGGCAGGGGAGCACACCTACATGCAGCCTACACTCCAACTGGGGAGACGGCAGGGGAGCACGCCTACATGCAGCCTACACTCCAACTAGGCAGACGGCAGGGGAGCACACCTACATGCAGCCTACACTCCAACTGGGGAGACGGCAGGGGAGCACGCCTACATGCAGCCTACACTCCAACTAGGGAGACGGCAGGGGAGCACGCTTACATGCAGCCTACACTCCAACTAGGGAGACGGCAGGGGAGCACACCTACATGCAGCCTACACTCCAACTGGGGAGACGGCAGGGGAGCACGCCTACATGCAGCCTACACTCCAACTAGGCAGACGGCAGGGGAGCACACCTACATGCAGCCTACACTCCAACTAGGGAGACGGCAGGGGAGCACACCTACATGCAGCCTACACTCCAACTAGGGAGACGGCAGGGGAGCACGCCTAGATGCAGATACACTCCAACTAGGGAGACGGCAGGGGAGCACACCTACATGCAGCCTACACTCCAACTAGGGAGACGGCAGGAAAGCACACCTACATGCAGCCTACACTCCAACTAGGGAGACGGCAGGGGAGCACGCCTACATGCAGCCTACACTCCAACTAGGGAGACGGCAGGGGAGCACGCCTACATGCAGCCTACACTCCAACTAGGGAGACGGCAGGGGAGCACGCCTACATGCAGCCTACACTCCAACTAGGGAGACGGCAGGGGAGCACGCCTACATGCAGCCTACACTCCAACTCGGGAGAAGGCAGGGGAGAACGCCTACATGCAGCCTACACTCCAACTGGGGAGACGGCAGGGGAGCACGCCTACATGCAGCCTACACTCCAACTAGGGAGACGGCAGGGGAGCACGCCTACATGCAGCCTACATTCCAACTAGGGAGACAGCAGAGGACCACACCTACATGCAGCCTACACTCCAACTAGGGAGATGGCAGGGGAGCACACCTACATGCAGTCTACACTCGAACTAGGAAGACGGCAGGGGAGCACGCCTACATGCAGCCTACACTCCAACTAGGAAGACGGCAGGGGAGCACACCTACATGCAGCCTACACTCCAACTAGGGAGACGGCAGGAAAGCACACCTACATGCAGCCTACACTCCAACTAGGGAGACGGCAGGGGAGCACGCCTACATGCAGCCTACACTCCAACTAGGGAGACGGCAGGGGAGCACGCCTACATGCAGCCTACACTCCAAATAGGGAGACGGTAGGGGAGCACGCCTACATGCAGCCTACACTCCAACTAGGGAGACGGCAGGGGAGCACGCCTACATGCAGTCTACACTCCAAATAGGGAGACGGTAGGGGAGCACGCCTACATGCAGCCTACACTCCAACTAGGCAGACGGCAGGGGAGCACACCTACATGCAGCCTACACTCCAACTAGGGAGACGGCAGGGGAGCACACCTACATGCAGCCTACACTCCAACTAGGGAGACGGCAGGGGAGCACGCCTACATGCAGCCTACACTCCAACTAGGGAGACGGCAGGGGAGCACACCTACATGCAGCCTACACTCCAACTAGGGAGACGGCAGGGGAGCACACCTACATGCAGCCTGCACTCCAACTAGGGAGATGGCAGTGGAGCATGCCTACATGCAGCCTACACTCCAACTAAGGAGACGGCAGGGGAGCACGCCTACATGCAGCCTACACTCCAACTAGGGAGACGGCAGGGGAGCACGCCTACATGCAGCCTACACTCCAACTAGGGAGACGGCAGGGGAGAACACCTACATGCAGCCTACACTCCAACTAGGGAGACGGCAGGGGAGAACACCTACATGCAGCCTACACTCCAACTAGGGAGACGGCAGGGGAGCACGCCTACATGCAGCCTACACTCCAACTAGGGAGACGGCAGGGGAGCACGCCTACATGCAGCCTACACTCCAACTAGGGAGACGGCAGGGGAGCACGCCTACATGCAGCCTACACTCCAACTAGGGAGACGGCAGGGGAGCACGCCTACATGCAGCCTACACTCCAACTAGGGAGACGGCAGGGGAGAACGCCTACATGCAGCCTACACTCCAACTAGGGAGACGGCAGGGGAGCACGCCTACATGCAGCCTACACTCCAACTAGGGAGACGGCAGGGGAGCACGCCTACATGCAGCCTACATTCCAACTAGGGAGACAGCAGAGGACCACACCTACATGCAGCCTACACTCCAACTAGGGAGATGGCAGGGGAGCACACCTACATGCAGTCTACCCTCGAACTAGGAAGACGGCAGGGGAGCACGCCTACATGAAGCCTACACTCCAACTAGGAAGACGGCAGGGGAGCACACCTACATGCAGCCTACACTCCAACTAGGGAGACGGCAGGGGAGCACGCCTACATGCAGCCTACACTCCAACTAGGGAGACGGCAGGGTAGCACAGCTACATGCAGCCTACACTCCAACTAAGGAGACGGCAGGGGAGCACGCCTACATGCAGCCTACACTCCAACTAGGGAGACGGCAGGGGAGCACGCCTACATGCAGCCTACATTCCAACTAGAGAGACGGCAGGGGAGCACGCCTACATGCAGCCTACACTCCAACTAGGGAGACGGCAGGGGAGCACGCCTACATGCAGCCTACACTCCAACTAGGGAGACGGCAGGGGAGCACGCCTACATGCAGCCTGCACTCCAACTAGGGAGACGGCAGGGAAGCACGCCCACATGCAGCCTACACTCCAACTAGGGAGACGGCAGGGGAGCACGCTTACATGCAGCCTACACTCCAACTAGGGAGGAGATCAGTACGTAATCCCGCTGGACGGGATCCCGGCGGTCGAAATACCGACGCGGGAATCTCGACCACACAATCCCGACAGGGTTGCCGAGCGGAACGCAGCCCCTTGCGGACTCGCTTTGCTCGCCACGCTGCGGGCACGGTGCCTCGCTACGCTCGGCACACTATTATATTCTCCCTCTATGGGTGTCGTGGACACCCACGGAGGGAGAATATGTCGGGATTGTGGCGGTCGGGATTCCGGCATCGGTATTTCGACCGCCGGGATTCCGTCCAGCGTGATGTTGACCGCATCCCCTAGGGAGACAGCAGAGGAGCACGCCTACATGCAGCCAACACTCCAACTAGGGAGACGGCAGGGGAGTATATCTACATGCAGCCTATACTCCAACTAGGGAGACGGCAGGGGAGTACATCTACATGCAGCCTACACTCCAACTAGGGAGACGGCAGGGGAGCACACCTACATGCAGCCTACACTCCAACTAGGGAGACGGCAGGGGAGCACACCTACATGCAGCCTACACTCCAACTAGGGAGACGGCAGGGGAGCACGCCTACATGCAGCCTACACTCCAACTAGGGAGACGGCAGGGGAGCACACCTACATGCAGCCTACACTCCAACTAGGGCGACAGCAGGGGAGCACTCCTACTTGCAGCCTACACTCCAATTAAGGAGAGCGCATGGGTGCATGCCTGCATGCAGCCTACACTCCAACTGGGGAGACAGCAGGGGAGCACGCCTACATGCAGCCTACACTCCAACTAGGGAGACGGCAGGGGAGCACGCCTACATACAGCCTACAGTCCAACTGGGGAGACGGCAGGGGAGCACGCCTACATGCAGCCTACACTCCAACTGGGGAGACGGCAGGGGAGCACGCCTACATGCAGCCTACACTCCAACTAGGGAGACGGCAGGGGAGCACGCCTACATGCAGCCTACACTCCAACAAGGGAGACGGCAGAGGAGCACGCCTACATGCAGCCTACACTCCAACTAGGGAGACGGCAGGGGAGCACGCCTACATGCAGCCTACACTCCAACTAAGGAGACAGCAGGGGAGCACCCCTACATGCAGCCTACACTCCAACTAAGGAGACAGCAGGGGAGCACCCCTACATGCAGCCTACACTCCAACTAGGGAGACGGCAGGGGAGAACGCCTACATGCAGCCTACACTCCAACTGGGGAGACGGCAGGGGAGCACGCCTACATGCAGCCTACACTCCAACTAAGGAGACGGCAGGGGAGCACGCCTACATGCACCCTACACTCCAACTAGGGAAACGGCAGGGGAGCACACCTACATGCAGCCTACACTCCAACTAAGGAGACGGCAGGGGAGCACGCCTACATGCAGCCTACACTCCAACTAGGGAGACGGCAGGGGAGAACGCCTACATGCAGCCTACACTCCAACTGGGGAGACGGCAGGGGAGCACGCCTACATGCAGCCTACACTCCAACTAGGGAGACGGCAGGGGAGCACGCCTACATGCAGCCTACACTCCAACTAGGGAGACGGCAGGGGAGCACCCCTACATGCAGCCTACACTCCAACTAGGGAGACGGCAGGGGAGAACGCCTACATGCAGCCTACACTCCAACTGGGGAGACGGCAGGGGAGCACACCTACATGCAGCCTACACTCCAACTAGGGAGACGGCAGGGGAGCACACCTACATGCAGCCTACACTCCAACTAGGGAGACGGCAGGGGAGCACGCTTACATGCAGCCTACACTCCAACTAGGGAGATGGCAGGGGAGATCAACTATATGCAGCCTAGACTCGAACTAGGAAGACGGCAGGGGAGCGCGCCTACATGCAGCCTACACTCCAACTAGGGAGACGGCAGTGGAGCACGCCTAGATGCAGATACACTCCAACTAGGGAGACGTCAGGGTAGCACAGCTACATGCAGCCTACACTCCAACTAAGGAGACGGCAGGGGAGCACGCCTACATGCAGCCTACACTCCAACTAGGGAGACGGCAGGGGAGCACGCCTACATGCAGCCTACACTCCAACTAGAGAGACGGCAGGGGAGCATGCCTACATGCAGCCTACACTCCAACTAGGGAGACGGCAGGGGAGCACGCCTACATGCAGCCTACACTCCAACTAGGGAGGCAGCAGGGGAGCACGCCCACATGCAGCCTACACTCCAACTAGGGAGACGGCAGGTGAGCACACCTACATGCAGCCTACAATCCAACTAGAGAGACGGCAGGGGAGCGCGCCTACATGCAGCCTACACTCCAACTAGGGAGACGGCAGGGGAGCACGCCTACATGCAGCCTACACTCCAACTAGGGAGACGGCAGGGGAGCACGCCTACATGTAGCCTACATTCCAACTAGAGAGACGGCAGGGGAGCATGCCTACATGCAGCCTACACTCCAACTAGGGAGAAGGCAGGGGAGAACGCTTACATGCAGCCTACACTCCAACTAGGGAGACGGCAGGGGAGCACACCTACATGCAGCCTACACTCCAACTGGGGAGACGGCAGGGGAGCACACCTACATGCAGCCTACACTCCAACTGGGGAGACGGCAGGGGAGCACGCATACATGCAGCCTACACTCCAACTAGGGAGACGGCAGTGGAGCACGCCTAGATGCAGATACACTCCAACTAGGGAGACGTCAGGGTAGCACAGCTACATGCAGCCTACACTCCAACTAAGGAGACGGCAGGGGAGCACGCCTACATGCAGCCTACACTCCAACTAGGGAGACGGCAGGGGAGCACGCCTACATGCAGCCTACACTCCAACTAGAGAGACGGCAGGGGAGCATGCCTACATGCAGCCTACACTCCAACTAGGGAGACGGCAGGGGAGCACGCCTACATGCAGCCTACACTCCAACTAGGGAGGCAGCAGGGGAGCACGCCCACATGCAGCCTACACTCCAACTAGGGAGACGGCAGGTGAGCACACCTACATGCAGCCTACAATCCAACTAGAGAGACGGCAGGGGAGCGCGCCTACATGCAGCCTACACTCCAACTAGGGAGACGGCAGGGGAGCACGCCTACATGCAGCCTACACTCCAACTAGGGAGACGGCAGGGGAGCACGCCTACATGTAGCCTACATTCCAACTAGAGAGACGGCAGGGGAGCATGCCTACATGCAGCCTACACTCCAACTAGGGAGAAGGCAGGGGAGAACGCTTACATGCAGCCTACACTCCAACTAGGGAGACGGCAGGGGAGCACACCTACATGCAGCCTACACTCCAACTGGGGAGACGGCAGGGGAGCACACCTACATGCAGCCTACACTCCAACTGGGGAGACGGCAGGGGAGCACGCATACATGCAGCCTACACTCCAACTAGGGAGACGGCAGGGGAGCACGCTTACATGCAGCCTACACTCCAACTAGGGAGACGGCAGGGGAGCACACCTACATGCAGCCTACACTCCAACTGGGGAGACGGCAGGGGAGCACGCCTACATGCAGACTACACTCCAACTAGGCAGACGGCAGGGGAGCACACCTACATGCAGCCTACACTCCAACTAGGGAGACGGCAGGGGAGCACACCTACATGCAGCCTACACTCCAACTAGGGAGACGGCAGGGGAGCACGCCTAGATGCAGATACACTCCAACTAGGGAGACGGCAGGGGAGCACACCTACATGCAGCCTACACTCCAACTAGGGAGACGGCAGGGGAGCACACCTACATGCAGCCTACACTCCAACTAGGGAGACGGCAGGGGAGCACGTCTACATGCAGCCTACACTCCAACTAGGGAGACGGCAGGGGAGCACACCTACATGCAGCCTACACTCCAACTAGGGAGACGGCAGGGGAGCACACCTACATGCAGCCTACACTCCAACTAGGGAGACGGCAGTGGAGCATGCCTACATGCAGCCTACACTCCAACTAAGGAGACGGCAGGGGAGCACGCCTACATGCAGCCTACACTCCAACTAGGGAGACGGCAGGGGAGCACGCCTACATGCAGCCTACACTCCAACTAGGGAGACGGCAGGGGAGCATGCCTACATGCAGCCTACACTCCAACTAGGGAGACGGCAGGGGAGCACGCCTACATGCAGCCTACACTCCAACTAGGGAGACGGCAGGGGAGAACACCTACATGCAGCCTACACTCCAACTAGGGAGACGGCAGGGGAGCACGCCTACATGCAGCCTACACTCCAACTAGGGAGACGGCAGGGGAGAACACCTACATGCAGCCTACACTCCAACTAGGGAGACGGCAGGGGAGCACGCCTACATGCAGCCTACACTCCAACTAGGGAGACGGCAGGGGAGCACGCCTACATGCAGCCTACAATCCAACTAGGGAGACGGCAGGGGAGCACGCCTACATGCAGCCTACACTCCAACTAGGGAGACGGCAGGGGAGCACGCCTACATGCAGCCTACACTCCAACTAGGGAGACGGCAGGGGAGAACGCCTACATGCAGCCTACACTCCAACTGGGGAGCACGCCTACATGCAGCTTACACTCCAGCTAGGGAGACGGCAGGGGAGCACGCCTACATGCAGCCTACATTGCAACTAGGGAGACAGCACAGGACCACACCTACATGCAGCCTACACTCCAACTAGGGAGATGGCAGGGGAGCACACCTACATGCAGTCTACACTCGAACTAGGAAGACGGCAGGGGAGCACGCCTACATGCAGCCTACACTCCAACTAGGAAGACGGCAGGGGAGCACACCTACATGCAGCCTACACTCCAACTAGGGAGACGGCAGGGGAGCACGCCTACATGCAGCCTACACTCCAACTAGGGAGACGGCAGGGTAGCACAGCTACATGCAGCCTACACTCCAACTAAGGAGACGGCAGGGGAGCACGCCTACATGCAGCCTACACTCCAACTAGGGAGACGTCAGGGGAGCACGCCTACATGCAGCCTACACTCCAACTAGGGAGACGGCAGGGGAGCACGCCTACATGCAGCCTACACTCCAACTAGGGAGACGGCAGGGGAGCACGCCTACATGCAGCCTACACTCCAACTAGGGAGACGGCAGGGGAGCACGCCCACATGCAGCCTACACTCCAACTAGGGAGACGGCAGGGGAGCACGCCTACATGCAGCCTACACTCCAACTAGGGAGACGGCAGGGGAGCACGCCTACATGCAGCCTACACTCCAACTAGGGAGGAGATCAGTACGTAATCCCGCTGGACGGGATCCCGGCGGTCGAAATACCGACGCGGGAATCTCGACCACACAATCCCGACAGGGTTGCCGAGAGGAACGCAGCCCCTTGCGGACTCGCTTCGCTCGCCACGCTGCGGGCACGGTGCCTCGCTACGCTTGGCACACTATTATATTCTCCCTCTATGGGTGTCGTGGACACCCACGGAGGGAGAATATGTCGGGATTGTGGCGGTCGGGATTCCGGCATCGGTATTTCGACCGCCGGGATTCCGTCCAGCGTGATGTTGACCGCATCCCCTAGGGAGACAGCAGAGGAGCACGCCTACATGCAGCCTACACTCCAACTAGGGAGACGGCAGGGGAGCACGCCTACATGCAGCCTACACTCCAACTAGGGAGACGGCAGGGTAGCACAGCTACATGCAGCCTACACTCCAACTAAGGAGACGGCAGGGGAGCTCGTCTACATGCAGCCTACACTCCAACTTGGGAGACGGCAGGGGAGCACGCCTACATGCAGCCTACATTCCAACTAGAGAGACGGCAGGGGAGCACGCCTACATGCAGCCTACACTCCAACTAGGGAGACGGCAGGGGAGCACGCCTACATGCAGCCTACACTCCAACTAGGGAGACGGCAGGGGAGCACGCCCACATGCAGCCTACACTCCAACTAGGGAGACGGCAGGGGAGCACACCTACATGCAGCCTACACTCCAACTAGGGAGACGGCAGGGGAGCACGCCTACATGCAGCCTACATTCCAACTAGAGAGACGGCAGGGGAGCACGCCTACATGCAGCCTACACTCCAACTAGGGAGACGGCAGGGGAGCACGCCTACATGCAGCCTACACTCCAACTAGGGAGACGGCAGGGGAGCACGCCCACATGCAGCCTACACTCCAACTAGGGAGACGGCAGGGGAGCACGCCTACATGCAGCCTACACTCCAACTAGGGAGACGGCAGGGGAGCACGCCTACATGCAGCCTACACTCCAACTAGGGAGGAGATCAGTACGTAATCCCGCTGGACGGGATCCCGGCGGTCGAAATACCGACGCGGGAATCTCGACCACACAATCTCGACAGGGTTGCCGAGCGGAACGCAGCCCCTTGCGGACTCGCTTCGCTCGCCACGCTGCGGGCACGGTGCCTCGCTACGCTTGGCACACTATTATATTCTCCCTCTATGGGTGTAGTGGACACCCACGGAGGGAGAATATGTCGGGATTGTGGCGGTCGGGATTCCGGCATCGGTATTTCGACCGCCGGGATTCCGTCCAGCGTGATGTTGACCGCATCCCCTAGGGAGACAGCAGAGGAGCACGCCTACATGCAGCCAACACTCCAACTAGGGAGACGGCAGGGGAGAACGCCTACATGCAGCCTACACTCCAACTAGGGAGACGGCAGGAAAGCACACCTACATGCAGCCTACACTCCAACTAGGTAGACGGTAGGGGAGCACACCTACATGCAGCCTACACTCCAACTAGGGAGACGGCAGGGGAGTATATCTACATGCAGCCTACACTCCAACTAGGGAGACGGCAGGGGAGTACATCTACATGCAGCCTACACTCCAACTAGGTAGACGGTAGGGGAGCACACCTACATGCAGCCTACACTCCAACTAGGGAGACGGCAGGGGAGCACACCTACATGCAGCCTACACTCCAACTAGGGAGACGGCAGGGGAGCACACCTACATGCAGCCTACACTCCAACTAGGGAGACGGCAGGGGAGCACTCCTACTTGCAGCCTAAACTCCAATTAAGGAGAGCGCATGGGTGCATGCCTACATGCAGCCTACACTCCAACTAAGGAGACGGCAGGGGAGCACACCTACATGCAGCCTACACTCCAACTGGGGAGACGGCAGGGGAGCACGCCTACATGCAGCCTACACTCCAACTAGGGAGACGGCAGGGGAGCACGCCTACATGCAGCCTACACTCCGACTAGGGAGACGGCAGGGGAGCACACCTACATGCAGCCTATACTCCAACTAGGGAGACGGCAGGGGAGCACACCTACATGCAGCCTACACTCCAACTAGGGAGACGGCAGGGGAGCTCGCCTACATGCAGCCTACACTCCAACTAGGGAGACGGCAGGGGAGCACACCTACATGCAGCCTACACTCCAACTAGGGAGACGGCAGGGGAGCACGCCTACATGCAGCCTACACTCCAACTAGGGAGACGGCAGGGGAGCACGCCTACATGCAGCCTACACTCCAACTAGGGCGACAGCAGGGGAGCACGCCTACATGCAGCCTACACTCCAACTAGGGTGACGGCAGGGGAGCACACCTACATGCAGCCTACACTCCAACAAGGGAGACGGCAGGGGAGCACGCCTACATGCAGCCTACACTCCAACTAGGGTGACGGCAGGGGAGCACACCTACATGCAGCCTACACTCCAACAAGGGAGACGGCAGGGGAGCACGCCTACATGCAGCCTACACTCCAACTAAGGAGACAGCAGGGAGCACACCTACATGCAGCCTACACTCCAACTAAGGAGACAGCAGGGGAGCACCCCTACATGCAGCCTACACTCCAACTAGGGAGACGGCAGGGGAGAACGCCTACATGCAGCCTACACTCCAACTGGGGAGACGGCAGGGGAGCACGCCTACATGCAGCCTACACTCCAACTGGGGAGACGGCAGGGGAGCACGCTTACATGCAGCCTACACTCCAACTAAGGAGACGGCAGGGGAGCACGCCTACATGCAGCCTACACTCCAACTGGGGAGACGGCAGGGGAGCACACCTACATGCAGCCTACACTCCAACTAAGGAGACGGCAGGGGAGCACACCTATATGCAGCCTACACTCCAACTAAGGAGATGGCAGGGGAGCACGCCTACATGCAGCCTACACTCCAACTAGGGAGACGGCAGGGGAGCACGCCTACATGCAGCCTACACTCCAACTAGGGAGACGGCAGGGGAGCACGCCTACATGCAGCCTACACTCCAACTAGGGAGACGGCAGGGGAGCACACCTACATGCAGCCTACACTCCAACTAAGGAGACGGCAGGGGAGCACACCTATATGCAGCCTACACTCCAACTAAGGAGATGGCAGGGGAGCACGCCTACATGCAGCCTACACTCCAACTAAGGAGACGGCAGGGGAGCACACCTATATGCAGCCTACACTCCAACTAAGGAGACGGCAGGGGAGCACGCCTACATGCAGCCTACACTCCAACTAGGGAGGAGATCAGTACGTAATCCCGCTGGACGGGATCCCGGCGGTCGAAATACCGACGCGGGAATCTCGACCACACAATCCCGACAGGGTTGCCGAGCGGAACGCAGCCCCTTGCGGACTCGCTTCGCTCGCCACGCTGCGGGCACGGTGCCTCGCTACGCTCGGCACACTATTATATTCTCCCTCTATGGGTGTCGTGGACACCCACGGAGGGAGAATATGTCGGGATTGTGGCGGTCGGGATTCCGGCATCGGTATTTCGACCGCCGGGATTCCGTCCAGCGTGATGTTGAGCGCATCCCCTAGGGAGACAGCAGAGGAGCACGCCTACATGCAGCCAACACTCCAACTAGGGAGACGGCAGGGGAGCACACCTACATGCTGACTACACTCCAACTAGGGAGACGGCAGGGGAGCACACCTACATGCAACCTACACTCCAACTAGGGAGACGGCAGGGGAGCACACCTACATGCAGCCTACACTCCAACTAGGGAGACGGCAGGGGAGCACACCTACATGCTGACTACACTCCAACTAGGGAGACGGCAGGGGAGCACACCTACATGCAACCTACACTCCAACTAGGGAGACGGCAGGGGAGCACACCTACATGCAACCTACACTCCAACTAAGGAGACGGCAGGGGAGCACACCTACATGCTGACTACACTCCAACTAGGGAGACGGCAGGGGAGCACGCCTACATGCAGCCTACACTCCAACTAGGGAGACGGCAGGGGAGCACGCCTACATGCAGCCTACTCTCCAACTGGGGAGACGGCAGGGGAGCACGCCTACATGCAGCCTACACTCCAACTAGGGAGACGGCAGGGGAGCACGCCTACATGCAGCCTACACTCCAACTAGGGAGACGGCAGGGGAGCACGCCTACATGCAGCCTACACTCCAACTAGGGAGACGGCAGGGGAGCACGCCTACATGCAGCCTACACTCCAACTAGGGAGACGGCAGGGGAGCACGCCTACATGCAGCCTACACTCCAACTAGGGAGGAGATCAGTACGTAATCCCGCTGGACGGGATCCCGGCGGTCGAAATACCGACGCGGGAATCTCGACCACACAATCCCGACAGGGTTGCCGAGCGGAACGCAGCCCCTTGCGGACTCGCTTCGCTCGCCACGCTGCGGGCACGGTGCCTCGCTACGCTCGGCACACTATTATATTCTCCCTCTATGGGTGTCGTGGACACCCACGGAGGGAGAATATGTCGGGATTGTGGCGGTCGGGATTCCGGCATCGGTATTTCGACCGCCGGGATTCCGTCCAGCGTGATGTTGAGCGCATCCCCTAGGGAGACAGCAGAGGAGCACGCCTACATGCAGCCAACACTCCAACTAGGGAGACGGCAGGGGAGTATATCTACATGCAGCCTACACTCCAACTAGGGAGACGGCAGGGGAGCACGCCTACATGCAGCCAACACTCCAACTAGGGAGACGGCAGGGGAGTACATCTACATGCAGCCTACACTCCAACTAGGGAGACGGCAGGGGAGCACACCTACATGCAGCCTACACTCCAACTAGGGAGACGGCAGGGGAGCACACCTACATGCTGACTACACTCCAACTAGGTAGACGGTAGGGGAGCACACCTACATGCAGCCTACACTCCAACTAGGGAGACGGCAGGGGAGCACACCTACATGCTGACTACACTCCAACTAGGGAGACGGCAGGGGAGCACACCTACATGCAACCTACACTCCAACTAGGGAGACGGCAGGGGAGCACACCTACATGCAACCTACACTCCAACTAAGGAGACGGCAGGGGAGCACACCTACATGCAGCCTACACTCCAACTAGGGAGACGGCAGGGGAGCACGCCTACATGCAGCCTACACTCCAACTAGAGAGACGGCAGGGGAGCACGCCTACATGCAGCCTACACTCCAACTAGGGAGACGGCAGGGGAGCACGCCTACATGCAGCCTACACTCCAACTAGGGAGACGGCAGGGGAGCACGCCTACATGCAGCCTACACTCCAACTAGGGAGACGGCAGGGGAGCACGCCTACATGCAGCCTACACTCCAACTAGGGAGACGGCAGGGGAGCACACCTACATGCAGCCTACACTCCAACTAGGGAGACGGCAGGGGAGAACGCCTACATGCAGCCTACACTCCAACTAGGGAGACGGCAGGAAAGCACACCTACATGCAGCCTACACTCCAACTAGGGAGACGGCAGGGGAGCACGCCTACATGCAGCCTACACTCCAACTAGGGAGACGGCAGGGGAGCACACCTACATGCAGCCTACACTCCAACTAGGGAGACGGCAGGGGAGCACACCTACATGCAGCCTACACTCCAACTAGGGAGACGGCAGGGGAGCACGCCTACATGCAGCCTACACTCCAACTAGGGCGACAGCAGGGGAGCACGCCTACATGCAGCCTACACTCCAACTAGGGAGACGGCAGGGGAGCACACCTACATGCAGCCTACATTCCAACTAGAGAGACGACAGGGGAGGACGCCTACATGCAGCCTACACTCCAACTAGGGAGACGGCAGGGGAGCACGCCTACATGCAGCCTACACTCCAACTAGGGCGACAGCAGGGGAGCACGCCTACATGCAGCCTACACTCCAACTAGGGAGACGGCATGGGAGCACGCCTACATGCAGCCTACACTCCAACTAGGGAGACGGCAGGGGAGCACGCCTACATGCAGCCTACACTCCAACTAGGGAGACGGCAGGAGAGCACACCTACATGCAGCCTACACTCCAACTAGGGAGACGGCAGGGGAGCACACCTACATGCAGCCTACACTCCAACTAGGGAGACGGCAGGAGAGCACACCTACATGCAGCCTACACTCCAACTAGGGAGACGGCAGGGGAGCACGCCTACATGCAGCCTGCACTCCAACTAGGGAGACGGCAGGGGAGCACGCCTACATGCAGCCTACACTCCAACTAGGGAGACGGCAGGGGAGCACGCCTACATGCAGCCTACACTCCAACTAGGGAGACGGCAGGAGAGCACACCTACATGCAGCCTACACTCCAACTAGGGAGACGGCAGGGGAGAACGCCTACATGCAGCCTACACTCCAACTAGGGCGACAGCAGGGGAGCACACCTACATGCAGCCTACACTCCAACTAGGGAGACGGCAGGGGAGCACACCTACATGCAGCCTACACTCCAACTAGGGAGACAGCAGGGGAGCACACCTACATGCAGCCTACACTCCAACTAGGGAGACAGCAGGGGAGCACACCTACATGCAGCCTACACTCCAACTAGGGAGACGGCAGGGGAGCACGCCTACATGCAGCCTACACTCCAACTAGGGAGACGGCAGGGGAGCACGCCTACATGCAGCCTACGCTCCAACTAGGGAGACGGCAGGAGAGCACACCTACATGCAGCCTACACTCCAACTAGGGAGACGGCAGGGGAGCACACCTATATGCTGACTACACTCCAACTAGGGAGACGGCAGGGGAGCACGCCTACATGCAGCCTACACTCCAACTAGGGAGACGGCAGGGGAGCACGCCTACATGCAGCCTACACTCCAACTAGGGAGACGGCAGGGGAGCACGCCTACATGCAGCCTACACTCCAACTAGGGAGACGGCAGGGGAGCACACCTACATGCAGCCTACACTCCAACTATGGAGACGGCAGGGGAGCACACCTATATTCTGACTACACTCCAACTAGGGAGATGGCAGGGGAGCACGCCTACATGCAGCCTACACTCCCACTAGGGAGACGGCAGGGGAGCACACCTATATGCTGACTACACTCCAACTAGGGAGATGGCAGGGGAGCACACCTACATGCAGCCTACACTCCAACTATGGAGACGGCAGGGGAGCACACCTATATGCTGACTACACTCCAACTAGGGAGACGGCAGGGGAGCACGCCTACATGCAGCCTACACTCCAACTAAGGAGACGGCAGGGGAGCACGCCTACATGCAGCCTACACTCCAACTAGGGAGACGGCAGGGGAGCACGCCTACATGCAGCCTACACTCCAACTAGGGAGACGGCAGGGGAGCACGCCTACATGCAGCCTACACTCCAACTAGGGAGACGGCAGGGGAGCACGCCTACATGCAGCCTACACTCCAACTAGAGAGACGGCAGGGGAGCACGCCTACATGCAGCCTACACTCCAACTAGGGAGACGGCAGGGGGCACGCCTACATGCAGCCTACACTCCAACTCGGGAGACGGCAGGGGAGCACGCCTACATGCAGCCTACATTCCAACTAGGGAGACGGCAGGGGAGTACGCCTACATGCAGCCTACACTCCAACTAGGGAGACGGCAGGGGAGCACGCCTACATGCAGCCTACACTCCAACTAGGGAGACGGCAGGGGAGCACACCTACATGCAGCCTACACTCCAACTAGGGAGACGGCAGGGGAGCACGCCTACATGCAGCCTGCACTCCAACTAGGGAGACGGCAGGGGAGCACGCCTACATGCAGCCTACACTCCAACTAGGGAGACGGCAGGGGAGCACGCCTACATGCAGCCTACACTCCAACTAGGGAGACGGCAGGGGAGCACACCTACATGCAGCCTACACTCCAACTAGGGAGACGGCAGGGGAGCACACCTACATGCAGCCTACACTCCAACTAGGGAGACGGCAGGGGAGCACGCCTACATGCAGCCTACACTCCAACTAGGGAGACGGCAGGGGAGCACACCTACATGCAGCCTACACTCCAACTAGGGAGACGGCAGGGGAGCACGCCTACATGCAGCCTACACTCCAACTAAGGAGACGGCAGGGGAGTACGCCTACATGCAGCCTACACTCCAACTAGGGAGACGGCAGGGGAGCATGCCTACATGCAGCCTACACTCCAACTAGGGAGACGGCAGGGGAGCACGCCTACATGCAGCCTACACTCCAACTAGGGAGACGGCAGGGGAGCACAGCTACATGCAGCCTACACTCCAACTAGGGAGACGGCAGGGGAGCACGCCTACATGCAGCCTGCACTCCAACTATGAGACGGCAGGGAGCACGCCTACATGCAGCCTACACTCCAACTAGGGAGATGGCAGGGGAGCACAGCTACATGCAGCCTACACTCCAACTAGGGAGACGGCAGGGGAGAACGCCTACATGCAGCCTACACTCCAACTAGGGAGACGGCAGGGGAGCACACCTACATGCCGCCTACACTCCATCTAGGGAGACGGCAGGGGAGTACGCCTACATGCAGCCTACACTCCAACTAGGGAGACGGCAGGGGAGCATGCCTACATGCAGCCTACACTCCAACTAGGGAGACGGCAGGGGAGCACGCCTACATGCAGCCTACACTCCAACTAGGGAGACGGCAGGGGAGCACAGCTACATGCAGCCTACACTCCAACTAGGGAGACGGCAGGGGAGCACGCCTACATGCAGCCTGCACTCCAACTAGGGAGACGGCAGGGAGCACGCCTACATGCAGCCTACACTCCAACTAGGGAGACGGCAGGGGAGCACACCTACATGCAGCCTACACTCCAACTAGGGAGACGGCAGGGGAGCACGCTACATGCAGCCTACACTCCAACTAAGGAGACGGCAGGGGAGTACGCCTACATGCAGCCTACACTCCAACTAGGGAGACGGCAGGGGAGCATGCCTACATGCAGCCTACACTCCAACTAGGGAGACGGCAGGGGAGCACGCCTACATGCAGCCTACACTCCAACTAGGGAGACGGCAGGGGAGCACAGCTACATGCAGCCTACACTCCAACTAGGGAGACGGCAGGGGAGCACGCCTACATGCAGCCTGCACTCCAACTAGGGAGACGGCAGGGGAGCACGCCTACATGCAGCCTACACTCCAACTAGGGAGATGGCAGGGGAGCACAGCTACATGCAGCCTACACTCCAACTAGGGAGACGGCAGGGAGAACGCCTACATGCAGCCTACACTCCAACTAGGGAGACGGCAGGGGAGCACACCTACATGCCGCCTACACTCCATCTAGGGAGACGGCAGGGGGAGCACGCCTACATGCAGCCTGCACTCCAACTAGGGAGACGGCAGGGGAGCACGCCTACATGCAGCCTGCACTCCAACTAGGGAGACGGCAGGGGAGCACACCTACATGCAGCCTACACTCCAACTAGGGCGACAGCAGGGGAGCATGCCTACATGCAGCCTACACTCCAACTAGGGAGACGGCAGGGGAGCACGCCTACATGCAGCCTACACTCCAACTAAGGAGACAGCAGAGGAGCACGCCTACATGCAGCCAACACTCCAACCTAGGGAGACGGCAGGGGAGCACCCCTACATGCAGCCTACACTCCAACTAGGGAGACGGCAGGGGAGCACTCCTACTTGCAGCCTACACTCCAACTAAGGAGACAGCAGAGGAGCACGCCTACATGCAGCCTACACTCCAACTAGGGAGACGGCAGGGGAGCACGCCTACATGCAGCCAACACTCCACTAGGGAGACGGCAGGGGAGCACACCTACATGCAGCCTACACTCCAACTAGGGAGACGGCAGGGGAGAACGCCTACATGCAGCCTACACTCCAACTAGGGAGACGGCAGGGGAGAACGCCTACATGCAGCCTACACTCCAACTAGGGAGACGGCAGGGGAGCACGCCTACATGCAGCCTACACTCCAACTAGGGAGACGGCAGGGGAGAACGCCTACATGCAGCCTACACTCCAAACTAGGGAGACGGCAGGGGGAGCACGCCTACATGCAGCCTACACTCCAACTAGGGAGACAGCAGGGAGCACTCCTACTTGCAGCCTACACTCCAACTAAGGAGACAGCAGAGGAGCACGCCTACATGCAGCCAACACTCCAACTAGGGAGACGGCAGGGGAGCACGCCTACATGCAGCCTACACTCCAACTAGGGAGACGGCAGGGGAGCACGCCTACATGCAGCCTACACTCCAACTAGGGAGACGGCAGGGGAGCACGCCTACATGCAGCCTTCACTCCAACTAGGGAGACGGCAGGGGAGCACACCTACATGCAGCCTACACTCCAACTAGGGAGACGGCAGGGGAGCACACCTACATGCAGCCTACACTCCAACTAGGGAGACGGCAGTGGAGCACACCTACATGCAGCCTACACTCCAACTAGGGAGACGGCAGGGGAGCACGCCTACATGCAGCCTACACTCCAACTAGGGAGACGGCAGTGGAGCACACCTACATGCAGCCTACACTCCAACTAGGGAGACGGCAGGGGAGCACACCTACATGCAGCCTACACTCCAACTAGGGAGATGGCAGGGGAGCACACCTACATGCAGCCTACACTCCAACTAGGGAGACGGCAGGGGAGCACGCCTACATGCAGCCTACACTCCAACTAGGGAGATGGCAGGGGAGCACACCTACATGCAGCCTACACTCCAACTAGGGAGATGGCAGGTGAGCACACCTACATGCAGCCTACACTCCAACTAGGGAGATGGCAGGGGGCACGCCTACATGCAGCCTACACTCCAACTAGGGAGACGGCAGGGGAGCACGCCTACATGCAGCCTACACTCCAACTAGGGAGACGGCAGGGGAGCACACCTACATGCAGCCTACACTCCAACTAGGGAGACGGCAGGGGAGCACGCTTACATGCAGCCTACACTCCAACTAGGGAGACGGCAGGGGAGCACACCTACATGCAGCCTACACTCCAACTAGGGAGACGGCAGGGGAGCACGCCTACATGCAGCCTACATTCCAACTAGGGAGACGGCAGGGGAGCACGCCTACATGCAGCCTACACTCCAACTAGGGAGACGGCAGGGGAGCACGCTTACATGCAGCCTACACTCCAACTAGGGAGACGACAGGGGAGCACGCCTACATGCAGCCTACACTCCAACTAGGGAGACGGCAGGGGAGCACGCTACATGCAGCCTACACTCCAACTAGGGAGACGGCAGGGGAGCACGCCTACATGCAGCCTACACTCCAACTAGGGAGACGGCAGGGGAGCACACCAACATGCAGCCTACACTCCAACTAGGGAGACGGCAGGGGAGCACACCTACATGCAGCCTACACTCCAACTAGGGAGACGGCAGGGGAGCACACCAACATGCAGCCTACACTCCAACTAAGGAGACGGCAGGGGAGCACACCTACATGCAGCCTACACTCCAACTAGGGAGACGGCAGGGGAGCACACCTGCATGCAGCCTACACTCCAACTAGGGAGACGGCAGGGGAGAACGCCTACATGCAGCCTACACTCCAACTGGGAAGACGGCAGGGGAGCACGCCTACATGCAGCCTACACTCCAACTAGGGAGATTGGCAGGGGAGCACAACTACATGCAGCCTACACTCGAACTAGGAAGACGGCAGGGGAGCACGCCTACATGCAGCTATAATCCAACTAGGGAGACGGCAGGGGAGCACGCCTACATGCAGCCTACACTCCAACTAGGGAGACGGCAGTGGAGCACGCCTAGATGCAGATACACTCCAACTAGGAGACGTCAGGGTAGCACAGCTACATGCAGCCTACACTCCAACTAAGGAGACGGCAGGGGAGCACGCCTACATGCAGCCTACACTCCAACTAGGGAGACGGCAGGGGAGCACGCCCACATGCAGCCTACACTCCAACTAGGGAGACGGCAGGGGAGCACACCTACATGCAGCCTACACTCCAACTAGAGAGACGGCAGGGGAGCGCGCCTACATGCAGCCTACACCCAAACTAGGGAGACGGCAGGGGAGCACGCCTACATGCAGCCTACACTCCAACTAGGGAGACGGCAGGGGAGCACGCCTACATGCAGCCTACATTCCAACTAGATGGACGGCAGGGGAGCATGCCTACATGCAGCCTACACTCCAACTAGGGAGACGGCAGGGGAGCACGCCTACATGCAGCCTACACTCCAACTAGGGAGACGGCAGGGGAGCACGCCCACATGCAGCCTACACTCCAACTAGGGAGACGGCAGGGGAGCACACCTACATGCAGCCTACACTCCAACTAGAGAGACGGCAGGGGAGCGCGCCTACATGCAGCCTACACTCCAACTAGGGAGACGGCAGGGGAGCACGCCTACATGCAGCCTACACTCCAACTAGGGAGACGGCAGGGGAGCACGCCTACATGCAGCCTACACTCCAACTAGGGAGACGGCAGGGGAGCACGCCTACATGCAGCCTACACTCCAACTAGGGAGACGGCAGGGGAGGACGCCTACATGCAGCCTACACTCCAACTAGGGAGACGGCAGGGAGAACACCTACATGCAGCCTACACTCCAACTAAGGAGACGGCAGGGGAGCACGCTTACATGCAGCCCACACTCCACCTAGGGAGATGGCAGAGGAGCACACCTACATGCTGACTACACTCCAACTAGGGAGACGGCAGGGGAGAACGCCTACATGCAGCCTACACTCCAACTGGGGAGACGGCAGGGGAGCACGCCTACATGCAGCCTACACTCCAACTGGGGAGACGGCAGGGGAGCACGCCTACATGCAGCCTACATTCCAACTAGGGAGACAGCAGAGGACCACACCTACATGCAGCCTACACTCCAACTAGGGAGATGGCAGGGGAGCACAACTACATGCAGTCTACACTCGAACTAGGAAGACGGCAGGGAAGCACGCCTACATGCAGCTATAATCCAACTAGGGAGACGGCAGGGGAGCACGCCTACATGCAGCCTACACTCCAACTAGGGAGACGGCAGTGGAGCACGCCTAGATGCAGATACACTCCAACTAGGGAGACGTCAGGGTAGCACAGCTACATGCAGCCTACACTCCAACTAAGGAGACGGCAGGGGAGCACGCCTACATGCAGCCTACACTCCAACTAGGGAGACGGCAGGGGAGCACGCCTACATGCAGCCTACATTCCAACTAGAGAGACGGCAGGGGAGCATGCCTACATGCAGCCTACACTCCAACTAGGGAGATGGCAGGGGAGCACGCCTACATGCAGCCTACACTCCAACTAGGGAGACGGCAGGGGAGCACGCCCACATGCAGCCTACACTCCAACTAGGGAGACGGCAGGGGAGCACACCTACATGCAGCCTACACTCCAACTAGAGAGACGGCAGGGGAGCACGCCTACATGCAGCCTACACTCCAACTAGGGAGACGGCAGGGGAGCACGCCTACATGCAGCCTACACTCCAACTAGGGAGACGGCAGGGGAGCACACCTACATGCAGCCTACACTCCAACTAAGGAGACGGCAGGGGAGCACGCTTACATGCAGCCCACACTCCAGCTAGGGAGATGGCAGAGGAGCACACCTACATGCAGCCTACACTCCAACTAGGGAGACGGCAGGGGAGCACGCCTACATGCAGCCTACAGTCCAACTAGGGAGACGGCAGGGGAGCACGCCTACATGCAGCCTACACTCCAACTAGGGAGACGGCAGGGGAGCACGCCTACATGCAGCCTACACTACAACTAGCGAGATGGCAGGGGAGCACGCCTACATGCAGCCTACACTACAACTAGCGAGATGGCAGGGGAGCACGCCTACATGCATCCTACACTCCAACTAAGGAGAGCGCATGGGTGCATGCCTACATGCAGCCTACACTCCAACTAGGGAGGAGATCAGTACGTAATCCCGCTGGACGGGATCCCGGCTGTCAAAATACCGACGCAGGAATCTCGACCACACAATCCCGACAGGGTTGGCGAGCGGAACGCAGACCCTTGCGGACTCGCTTCGCTCTCCCCGCTGCGGGCACGGTGCCTCGCTACGCTCGTCACACTATTATATTCTCCCTCTATGGGTGTCGTGGACACCCACGGAGGGAGAATATGTCGGGATTGTGGCGGTCGGGATTCCGGCATCGGTATTTCGACCGCCGGGATTCCGTCCAGCGTGATGTTGACCGCATCCCCTAGGGAGACAGCAGAGGAGCACGCCTACATGCAGCCAACACTCCAACTAGGGAGACGGCAGGGGAGTATATCTACATGCAGCCTACACTCCAACTAGGGAGACGGCAGGGGAGTACATCTACATGCAGCCTACACTCCAACTAGGGAGACGGCAGGGGAGCACCCCTACATGCGGCCTACACTCCAAATAGGGAGACGGTAGGGGAGCACACCTACATGCAGCCTACACTCCAACTAGGGAGACGGCAGGGGAGCACACCTACATGCAGCCTACACTCCAACTAGGGAGACGGCAGGGGAGCACATCTGCATGCAGCCTACACTCCAACTAGGGAGACGGCAGGGGAGCACGCCTACATGCAGCCTACACTCCCACTAGGGAGACGGCAGGGGAGCACGCCTACATGCAGCCTACACTCCAACTAGGGAGACGGCAGGGGAGCACACCTACATGTTGACTACACTCCAACTAGGGAGACGGCAGGGGAGCACGCCTACATGCATCCTACACTCCAACTAGGGAGATGGCAGGGGAGCACACCTACATGCAGACTACACTCCAACTAGGGAGACGGCAGGGGAGCACGCCTACATGCTGACTAAACTCCAACTAGGGAGACGGCAGGGGAGCACGCCTACATGCAGCCTACACTCCAACTAGGGAGACGGCAGGGCAGCACGCCTACATGCAGCCTACACTCCAACTAGGGAGACGGCAGGGGAGCACACCTATATGCTGACTAAACTCCAACTAGGGAGAAGGCAGGGGAGCACGCCTACATGCAGCCTACACTCCAACTAGGGAGACGGCAGGGGAGAACGCCTACATGCAGCCTACACTCCAACTAGGGAGACGGCAGGGGAGCACGCCTACATGCAGCCTACACTCCAACTAGGGAGACAGCAGGGGAGCACTCCTACTTGCAGCCTACACTCCAACTAAGGAGACAGCAGAGGAGCACGCCTACATGCAGCCAACACTCCAACTAGGGAGACGGCAGGGGAGCACGCCTACATGCAGCCTACACTCCAGCTAGGGAGACGGCAGGGGAGCACGCCTACATGCAGCCTACACTCCAACTAGGGAGACGGCAGGGGAGCACGCCTACATGCAGCCTTCACTCCAACTAGGGAGACGGCAGGGGAGCACACCTACATGCAGCCTACACTCCAACTAGGGAGACGGCAGGGGAGGACGCCTACATGCAGCCTACACTCCAACTAGGGAGACGGCAGGGGAGAACACCTACATGCAGCCTACACTCCAACTAAGGAGACGGCAGGGGAGCACGCTTACATGCAGCCCACACTCCACCTAGGGAGATGGCAGAGGAGCACACCTACATGCTGACTACACTCCAACTAGGGAGACGGCAGGGGAGAACGCCTACATGCAGCCTACACTCCAACTGGGGAGACGGCAGGGGAGCACGCCTACATGCAGCCTACACTCCAACTGGGGAGACGGCAGGGGAGCACGCCTACATGCAGCCTACATTCCAACTAGGGAGACAGCAGAGGACCACACCTACATGCAGCCTACACTCCAACTAGGGAGATGGCAGGGGAGCACAACTACATGCAGTCTACACTCGAACTAGGAAGACGGCAGGGAAGCACGCCTACATGCAGCTATAATCCAACTAGGGAGACGGCAGGGAGCACGCCTACATGCAGCCTACACTCCAACTAGGGAGACGGCAGTGGAGCACGCCTAGATGCAGATACACTCCAACTAGGGAGACGTCAGGGTAGCACAGCTACATGCAGCCTACACTCCAACTAAGGAGACGGCAGGGGAGCACGCCTACATGCAGCCTACACTCCAACTAGGGAGACGGCAGGGGAGCACGCCTACATGCAGCCTACATTCCAACTAGAGAGACGGCAGGGGAGCATGCCTACATGCAGCCTACACTCCAACTAGGGAGATGGCAGGGGAGCACGCCTACATGCAGCCTACACTCCAACTAGGGAGACGGCAGGGGAGCACGCCCACATGCAGCCTACACTCCAACTAGGGAGACGGCAGGGGAGCACACCTACATGCAGCCTACACTCCAACTAGAGAGACGGCAGGGGAGCACGCCTACATGCAGCCTACACTCCAACTAGGGAGACGGCAGGGGAGCACGCCTACATGCAGCCTACACTCCAACTAGGGAGACGGCAGGGGAGCACACCTACATGCAGCCTACACTCCAACTAAGGAGACGGCAGGGGAGCACGCTTACATGCAGCCCACACTCCAGCTAGGGAGATGGCAGAGGAGCACACCTACATGCAGCCTACACTCCAACTAGGGAGACGGCAGGGGAGCACGCCTACATGCAGCCTACAGTCCAACTAGGGAGACGGCAGGGGAGCACGCCTACATGCAGCCTACACTCCAACTAGGGAGACGGCAGGGGAGCACGCCTACATGCAGCCTACACTACAACTTGCGAGATGGCAGGGGAGCACGCCTACATGCAGCCTACACTACAACTAGCGAGATGGCAGGGGAGCACGCCTACATGCGTCCTACACTCCAACTAAGGAGAGCGCATGGGTGCATGCCTACATGCAGCCTACACTCCAACTAGGGAGGAGATCAGTACGTAATCCCGCTGGACGGGATCCCGGCTGTCAAAATACCGACGCAGGAATCTCGACCACACAATCCCGACAGGGTTGGCGAGCGGAACGCAGACCCTTGCGGACTCGCTTCGCTCTCCCCGCTGCGGGCACGGTGCCTCGCTACGCTCGTCACACTATTATATTCTCCCTCTATGGGTGTCGTGGACACCCACGGAGGGAGAATATGTCGGGATTGTGGCGGTCGGGATTCCGGCATCGGTATTTCGACCGCCGGGATTCCGTCCAGCGTGATGTTGACCGCATCCCCTAGGGAGACAGCAGAGGAGCACGCCTACATGCAGCCAACACTCCAACTAGGGAGACGGCAGGGGAGTATATCTACATGCAGCCTACACTCCAACTAGGGAGACGGCAGGGGAGTACATCTACATGCAGCCTACACTCCAACTAGGGAGACGGCAGGGGAGCACCCCTACATGCGGCCTACACTCCAAATAGGGAGACGGTAGGGGAGCACACCTACATGCAGCCTACACTCCAACTAGGGAGACGGCAGGGGAGCACACCTACATGCAGCCTACACTCCAACTAGGGAGACGGCAGGGGAGCACATCTGCATGCAGCCTACACTCCAACTAGGGAGACGGCAGGGGAGCACGCCTACATGCAGCCTACACTCCCACTAGGGAGACGGCAGGGGAGCACGCCTACATGCAGCCTACACTCCAACTAGGGAGACGGCAGGGGAGCACACCTACATGTTGACTACACTCCAACTAGGGAGACGGCAGGGGAGCACGCCTACATGCATCCTACACTCCAACTAGGGAGACGGCAGGGGAGCACACCTACATGCAGACTACACTCCAACTAGGGAGACGGCAGGGGAGCACGCCTACATGCTGACTAAACTCCAACTAGGGAGACGGCAGGGGAGCACGCCTACATGCAGCCTACACTCCAACTAGGGAGACGGCAGGGCAGCACGCCTACATGCAGCCTACACTCCAACTAGGGAGACGGCAGGGGAGCACACCTATATGCTGACTAAACTCCAACTAGGGAGAAGGCAGGGGAGCACGCCTACATGCAGCCTACACTCCAACTAGGGAGACGGCAGGGGAGAACGCCTACATGCAGCCTACACTCCAACTAGGGAGACGGCAGGGGAGCACGCCTACATGCAGCCTACACTCCAACTAGGGAGACAGCAGGGGAGCACTCCTACTTGCAGCCTACACTCCAACTAAGGAGACAGCAGAGGAGCACGCCTACATGCAGCCAACACTCCAACTAGGGAGACGGCAGGGGAGCACGCCTACATGCAGCCTACACTCCAACTAGGGAGACGGCAGGGGAGCACGCCTACATGCAGCCTACACTCCAACTAGGGAGACGGCAGGGGAGCACGCCTTCATGCAGCCTTCACTTCAACTAGGGAGACGGCAGGGGAGCACACCTACATGCAGCCTACACTCCAACTAGGGAGACGGCAGGGGAGCACACCTACATGCAGCCTACACTCCAACTAGGGAGACGGCAGTGGAGCACACCTACATGCAGCCTACACTCCAACTAGGGAGACGGCAGGGGAGCACGCCTACATGCAGCCTACACTCCAACTAGGGAGACGGCAGTGGAGCACACCTACATGCAGCCTACACTCCAACTAGGGAGACGGCAGGGGAGCACACCTACATGCAGCCTACACTCCAACTAGAGAGATGGCAGGGGAGCACACCTACATGCAGCCTACACTCCAACTAGGGAGACGGCAGGGGAGCACGCCTACATGCAGCCTACACTCCAACTAGGGAGATGGCAGGGGAGCACACCTACATGCAGCCTACACTCCAACTAGGGAGATGGCAGGTGAGCACACCTACATGCAGCCTACACTCCAACTAGGGAGATGGCAGGGGGCACGCCTACATGCAGCCTACACTCCAACTAGGGAGACGGCAGGGGAGCACGCCTACATGCAGCCTACACTCCAACTAGGGAGACGGCAGGGGAGCACACCTACATGCAGCCTACACTCCAACTAGGGAGACGGCAGGGGAGCACGCTTACATGCAGCCTACACTCCAACTAGGGAGACGGCAGGGGAGCACACCTACATGCAGCCTACACTCCAACTAGGGAGACGGCAGGGGAGCACGCCTACATGCAGCCTACATTCCAACTAGGGAGACGGCAGGGGAGCACGCCTACATGCAGCCTACACTCCAACTAGGGAGACGGCAGGGGAGCACGCTTACATGCAGCCTACACTCCAACTAGGGAGACGACAGGGGAGCACGCCTACATGCAGCCTACACTCCAACTAGGGAGACGGCAGGGGAGCATGCCTACATGCAGCCTACACTCCAACTAGGGAGACGGCAGGGGGGCACGCCTACATGCAGCCTACACTCCAACTAGGGAGACGGCAGGGGAGCACACCAACATGCAGCCTACACTCCAACTAGGGAGACGGCAGGGGAGCACACCTACATGCAGCCTACACTCCAACTAGGGAGACGGCAGGGGAGCACACCAACATGCAGCCTACACTCCAACTAGGGAGACGGCAGGGGAGCACACCTACATGCAGCCTACACTCCAACTAGGGAGACGGCAGGGGAGCACACCTGCATGCAGCCTACACTCCAACTAGGGAGACGGCAGGGGAGAACGCCTACATGCAGCCTACACTCCAACTGGGAAGACGGCAGGGGAGCACGCCTACATGCAGCCTACACTCCAACTAGGGAGATGGCAGGGGAGCACAACTACATGCAGCCTACACTCGAACTAGGAAGACGGCAGGGGAGCACGCCTACATGCAGCTATAATCCAACTAGGGAGACGGCAGGGGAGCACGCCTACATGCAGCCTACACTCCAACTAGGGAGACGGCAGTGGAGCACGCCTAGATGCAGATACACTCCAACTAGGGAGACGTCAGGGTAGCACAGCTACATGCAGCCTACACTCCAACTAAGGAGACGGCAGGGGAGCACGCCTACATGCAGCCTACACTCCAACTAGGGAGACGGCAGGGGAGCACGCCCACATGCAGCCTACACTCCAACTAGGGAGACGGCAGGGGAGCACACCTACATGCAGCCTACACTCCAACTAGAGAGACGGCAGGGGAGCGCGCCTACATGCAGCCTACACCCAAACTAGGGAGACGGCAGGGGAGCACGCCTACATGCAGCCTACACTCCAACTAGGGAGACGGCAGGGGAGCACGCCTACATGCAGCCTACATTCCAACTAGATGGACGGCAGGGGAGCATGCCTACATGCAGCCTACACTCCAACTAGGGAGACGGCAGGGGAGCACGCCTACATGCAGCCTACACTCCAACTAGGGAGACGGCAGGGGAGCACGCCCACATGCAGCCTACACTCCAACTAGGGAGACGGCAGGGGAGCACACCTACATGCAGCCTACACTCCAACTAGAGAGACGGCAGGGGAGCGCGCCTACATGCAGCCTACACTCCAACTAGGGAGACGGCAGGGGAGCACGCCTACATGCAGCCTACACTCCAACTAGGGAGACGGCAGGGGAGCACGCCTACATGCAGCCTACACTCACCCTAGGGAGACGGCAGGGGAGCACGCCTACATGCAGCCTACACTCCAACTAGGGAGACGGCAGGGGAGGACGCCTACATGCAGCCTACACTCCAACTAGGGAGACGGCAGGGGAGCACACCTACATGCAGCCTACACTCCAACTAAGGAGACGGCAGGGGAGCACGCTTACATGCAGCCCACACTCCACCTAGGGAGATGGCAGAGGAGCACACCTACATGCTGACTACACTCCAACTAGGGAGACGGCAGGGGAGAACGCCTACATGCAGCCTACACTCCAACTGGGGAGACGGCAGGGGAGCACGCCTACATGCAGCCTACACTCCAACTGGGGAGACGGCAGGGGAGCACGCCTACATGCAGCCTACATTCCAACTAGGGAGACAGCAGAGGACCACACCTACATGCAGCCTACACTCCAACTAGGGAGATGGCAGGGGAGCACAACTACATGCAGTCTACACTCGAACTAGGAAGACGGCAGGGGAGCACGCCTACATGCAGCTATAATCCAACTAGGGAGACGGCAGGAGAGCACGCCTACATGCAGCCTACACTCCAACTAGGGAGACGGCAGTGGAGCACGCCTAGATGCAGATACACTCCAACTAGGGAGACGTCAGGGTAGCACAGCTACATGCAGCCTACACTCCAACTAAGGAGACGGCAGGGGAGCACGCCTACATGCAGCCTACACTCCAACTAGGGAGACGGCAGGGGAGCACGCCTACATGCAGCCTACATTCCAACTAGAGAGACGGCAGGGGAGCATGCCTACATGCAGCCTACACTCCAACTAGGGAGATGGCAGGGGAGCACGCCTACATGCAGCCTACACTCCAACTAGGGAGACGGCAGGGGAGCACGCCCACATGCAGCCTACACTCCAACTAGGGAGACGGCAGGGGAGCACACCTACATGCAGCCTACACTCCAACTAGAGAGACGGCAGGGGAGCACGCCTACATGCAGCCTACACTCCAACTAGGGAGACGGCAGGGGAGCACGCCTACATGCAGCCTACACTCCAACTAGGGAGACGGCAGGGGAGCACACCTACATGCAGCCTACACTCCAACTAAGGAGACGGCAGGGGAGCACGCTTACATGCAGCCCACACTCCAGCTAGGGAGATGGCAGAGGAGCACACCTACATGCAGCCTACACTCCAACTAGGGAGACGGCAGGGGAGCACGCCTACATGCAGCCTACAGTCCAACTAGGGAGACGGCAGGGGAGCACGCCTACATGCAGCCTACACTCCAACTAGGGAGACGGCAGGGGAGCACGCCTACATGCAGCCTACACTACAACTAGCGAGATGGCAGGGGAGCACGCCTACATGCAGCCTACACTACAACTAGCGAGATGGCAGGGGAGCACGCCTACATGCATCCTACACTCCAACTAAGGAGAGCGCATGGGTGCATGCCTACATGCAGCCTACACTCCAACTAGGGAGGAGATCAGTACGTAATCCCGCTGGACGGGATCCCGGCTGTCAAAATACCGACGCAGGAATCTCGACCACACAATCCCGACAGGGTTGGCGAGCGGAACGCAGACCCTTGCGGACTCGCTTCGCTCTCCCCGCTGCGGGCACGGTGCCTCGCTACGCTCGTCACACTATTATATTCTCCCTCTATGGGTGTCGTGGACACCCACGGAGGGAGAATATGTCGGGATTGTGGCGGTCGGGATTCCGGCATCGGTATTTCGACCGCCGGGATTCCGTCCAGCGTGATGTTGACCGCATCCCCTAGGGAGACAGCAGAGGAGCACGCCTACATGCAGCCAACACTCCAACTAGGGAGACGGCAGGGGAGTATATCTACATACAGCCTACACTCCAACTAGGGAGACGGCAGGGGAGTACATCTACATGCAGCCTACACTCCAACTAGGGAGACGGCAGGGGAGCACCCCTACATGCGGCCTACACTCCAAATAGGGAGACGGTAGGGGAGCACACCTACATGCAGCCTACACTCCAACTAGGGAGACGGCAGGGGAGCACACCTACATGCAGCCTACACTCCAACTAGGGAGACGGCAGGGGAGCACATCTGCATGCAGCCTACACTCCAACTAGGGAGACGGCAGGGGAGCACGCCTACATGCAGCCTACACTCCCACTAGGGAGACGGCAGGGGAGCACGCCTACATGCAGCCTACACTCCAACTAGGGAGACGGCAGGGGAGCACACCTACATGTTGACTACACTCCAACTAGGGAGACGGCAGGGGAGCACGCCTACATGCATCCTACACTCCAACTAGGGAGACGGCAGGGGAGCACACCTACATGCAGACTACACTCCAACTAGGGAGACGGCAGGGGAGCACGCCTACATGCTGACTAAACTCCAACTAGGGAGACGGCAGGGGAGCACGCCTACATGCAGCCTACACTCCAACTAGGGAGACGGCAGGGCAGCACGCCTACATGCAGCCTACACTCCAACTAGGGAGACGGCAGGGGAGCACACCTATATGCTGACTAAACTCCAACTAGGGAGAAGGCAGGGGAGCACGCCTACATGCAGCCTACACTCCAACTAGGGAGACGGCAGGGGAGCACGCCTACATGCAGCCTACACTCCAACTAGGGAGACGGCAGGGGAGCACGCCTACATGCAGCCTACACTCCAACTAGGGAGACGGCAGGGGAGCACACCTACATGCAGCCTACACTCCAACTAAGGAGACGGCAGGGGAGCACGCCTACATGCAGCCTACACTCCAACTAGGGAGACGTGAGGGGAGCACGCTTACATGCAGCCCACACTCCATCTAGGGAGATGGCAGAGGAGCACACCTACATGCTGACTACACTCCAACTAGGGAGACGGCAGGGGCGCACGCCTACATGCAGCCTTCACTCCAACTAGGTAGACGGCAGAGGAGCACACGTGCATGCAGCCTACACTCCCACTAGGGAAACGGCAGGGGAGCACACCTACATGCAGCCTACACTCCAACTAGGGAGACGGCAGGGGAGCACGCCTACATGCTGACTACACTCCAACTAGGGAGACGGCAGGGGAGCACACCTATATGCTGACTACACTCCAACTAGGGAGACGGCAGGGGAGCACGCCTACATGCAGCCTACACTCCAACTAGGGAGACGGCAGGGGAGCACGCCTACATGCAGCCTACACTCCAACTAGGGAGACGGCAGGGGAGCACGCCTACATGCAGCCTACACTCCAACTAGGGAGACGGCAGGGGCGAACGCCTACATGCAGCCTTCACTCCAACTAGGGAGACGGCAGAGGAGCACACGTACATGCAGCCTACACTCCAACTAGGGAGACGGCAGGGGAGCACGCCTACATGCAGCCTACACTCCAACTAGGGAGACGGCAGGGGAGCACGCCTACATGCAGCCTACACTCCAACTAGGGAGACGGCAGGGGAGCACGCTTACATGCAGCCTACACTGCAACTAAGGAGACGGCAGGGGAGCACGCCTACATGCAGCCTACACTCCAACTAGGGAGACGGCAGGGGAGCACGCCTACATGCAGCCTACACTCCAACTAGGGAGACGGCAGGGGAGCACGCCTACATGCAGCCTACACTCCAACTAGGGAGATGGCAGGGGAGCACGCCTACATGCAGCCTACACTCCAACTAGGGAGACGGCAGGGGAGCACGCCTACATGCAGCCTACACTCCAACTAGGGAGACGGTACGGGAGCACGCCTACATGCAGCCTACACTCCAACTAGGGAGACGGCAGGGGAGCACACCTATATGCTGACTAAACTCCAACTAGGGAGACGTCAGGGGAGCACGCCTTCATGCAGCCTACACTCCAACTAGGGAGACGTCAGGGGAGCACGCCTACATGCAGCCTACACACCAACTAGGGAGACGGCAGGGGAGCACACCTACATGCAGCCTACACTCCAACTAGGGAGACGGCAGGGGAGCACGCCTACATGCAGCCTACACTCCAACTAGGGAAACGGCAGGGAAGCACGCCTACATGCAGCCTACACTCCAACTAGGGAGACGGCAGGGGAGCACGTCTACATGCAGCCTACACTCCAACTAGGGAGACGTCAGGGGAGCACGCCTACATGCAGCCTACACACCAACTAGGGAGACGGCAGGGGAGCACACCTACATGCAGCCTACACTCCAACTAGGGAGACGGCAGGGGAGCACGCCTACATGCAGCCTACACTCCAACTAGGGAAACGGCAGGGAAGCACGCCTACATGCAGCCTACACTCCAACTAAGGAAACGGCAGGGGAGCACACCTACATGCAGCCTACACTCCAACTAGGGAGACGGCAGGGGAGCACGCCTACATGCTGACTACACTCCAACTAGGGAGACGGCAGGGGAGCACGCCTACATGCTGACTACACTCCAACTAGGGAGACGGCAGGGGAGCACGCCTACATGCAGCCTACACTCCAACTAGGGAGACGGCAGGGGAGCACGCCTACATGCAGCCTACACTCCAACTAGGGAAACGGCAGGGGAGCACACCTACATGCAGCCTACACTCCAACTAGGGAGACGGCAGAGGAGCACGCCTACATGCAGCCTACACTCCAACTAGGGAGACGGCAGGGGAGAACGCCTACATGCAGCCTACACTCCAACTAGGGAGACGGCAGGGGAGCACGCCTACATGCAGCCTACACTCCAACTAGGGAGACGGCAGGGGAGCACGCCTACATGCAGCCTACACTCCAACTAGGGAGACGGCAGGGGAGCACGCCTACATGCAGCCTACACTCCAACTAGGGAGACGGCAGGGGCGAACGCCTACATGCAGCCTTCACTCCAACTAGGGAGACGGCAGAGGAGCACACCTACATGCAGCCTACACTCCAACTAGGGAGACGGCAGGGGAGCACGCCTACATGCAGCCTACACTCCAACTAGGGAGACGGCAGGGGAGCACGCCTACATGCAGCCTACACTCCAACTAGGGAAACGGCAGGGGAGCATGCCTACATGCAGCCTACACTCCAACTAGGGAGACGGCAGGGGCGAACGCCTACATGCAGCCTTCACTCCAACTAGGGAGACGGCAGAGGAGCACACGTACATGCAGCCTACACTCCAACTAGGGAGACGGCAGGGGAGCACGCCTACATGCAGCCTACACTCCAACTAGGGAGACGGCAGGGGAGCACGCCTACATGCAGCCTACACTCCAACTAGGGAGACGGCAGGGGAGCACGCCTACATGCAGCCTACACTCCAACTAGGGAGACGGCAGGGGCGAACGCCTACATGCAGCCTTCACTCCAACTAGGGAGACGGCAGAGGAGCACACCTACATGCAGCCTACACTCCAACTAGGGAGACGGCAGGGGAGCACGCCTACATGCAGCCTACACTCCAACTAGGGAGACGGCAGGGGAGCACGCCTACATGCAGCCTACACTCCAACTAGGGAAACGGCAGGGGAGCACGCCTACATGCAGCCTACACTCCAACTAGGGAGACGGCAGGGGCGAACGCCTACATGCAGCCTTCACTCCAACTAGGGAGACGGCAGAGGAGCACACGTACATGCAGCCTACACTCCAACTAGGGAGACGGCAGGGGAGCACGCCTACATGCAGGCTACACTCCCACTAGGGAGACGGCAGGGGAGCACGCCTACATGCAGCCTACACTCCAACTAGGGAGACGGCAGGGGAGCACGCCTACATGCAGCCTACACTCCAACTAGGGAAACGGCAGGGGAGCACGCCTACATGCAGCCTACACTCCAACTAGGGAGACGGCAGGGGCGAACGCCTACATGCAGCCTTCACTCCAACTAGGGAGACGGCAGAGGAGCACACGTACATGCAGCCTACACTCCAACTAGGGAGACGGCAGGGGAGCACGCCTACATGCAGGCTACACTCCCACTAGGGAGACGGCAGGGGAGCACGCCTACATGCAGCCTACACTCCAACTAGGGAGACGACAGGGGAGGACGCCTACATGCAGTCTACACTCCATGTAGGGAGACACTCAGCACAATGTACATAGTATATAATATAAATATATATACAGTATATATATACAGTAGTGGTGTTAGAATTATTGGACAAGTGATATTGGTATGGAGTCGCTGGGCTGTAGGACAACCCATGCTATATGAATGCAGCAGAAATGTGCCTCTGTGCCACTGTGGGCTGGGACGTGACCTGGTCGGCACTGAACGAGTGTAGCAGTCAGCAGTGAGAGTGACTTCATGTTGGGCCACTGTTAGTATAGAGTCCATTAGCGTTGTTCTTTACCTCCTCCTGGAATTTCCTGACAAGGCTGCAGGGCTACAACAATGCCGCACACACCACTTTGTCAGCTGTATTTGGATAGTCACTGCTTGCCGCAACAGCTCTGTGTATGTTTAAGGGATTAACCAATCAATAAGAAAGAGGCCCTCAAGATTTTCCTCATGGGATACAGAACACAATACTCCGAGCTGCCTCATACTCAACCCTGGCAATGTTCCCAATCCTCAGAGTCCGGAACCTGTGCTATAATAATCAGATTATTGCTGAATATATCATTCAGATCATTGTGGTCACATTGCAGGAACTTACTAACGCCATGGTACAGAAGCTGGAACCAACAGATCCACTTTACCCCTACATGGAACCCTCATGAGCTGATAGTTCTCAGTGCCCTCGGTGTGGACATTGCGTATTATTATAGGAGGGCATGGAAACCTAGCGATATACTCCTCTGCAAGGGAGGAGGGTCTACACCGGTATCCGTTTGGATGGTCGACCGTGTTAAGATCAACAGTCATTAGGTTGACCACTATTGGTCGACACTGACACGGTTGACATGGATAAAGGGTCGACACAGGGCAGGTCGACACATGAAAAGGTCAACGTGGCTTCTTTTTTTTTTTGTTGTTGAGATTTTTAACTTTTTCATAGTTTACCATCCACGTGGACTACGATTGGGAATGGGCACCTTGCGAGGGGACGCGGTGCACTAATTGGGGTTCCCGGTCATGTTACGGAAAGAATTACACCAAAAACAGTTACAAAATCCATGTCAACCTTTTCATGCGTCGACTATTACTCCATGTTGACCATGTCTATGTCGACCAATAGTGGTTGACCTAATGAATGTCGACCTTAACATGGTCAACCATTCATGTCAGAAGCGTCTACACCTGGGGGGGGGGGGGGGGCATTTGGTGAAATAAAACCATGTTTGCCAGTCAGCAGGTAGAATAAAACTATTCAGCAGCAGGAAGGATATTCGGACAGGACCTCTAGTGGAGAAGACAGACCAGGGATGTCCCTCCTCGTACCCTGAGCCAGTGTGTATCAGGGCAAAACAAAAAATGCGGCCTCTTTAGTTTCATAAGACTGATGTATGCCCCCATAGAATACTGATATATGTGATTTGTGTCCCCCTTATATTAATAAATGTCATTTGTGAATGCTTTATATTTATAAATAATATCTGTACCCAGTTTATATTGATAAATCATAGCCATGCCCCTTTATATTTATAGATTATGTAAGTGTCCTTTTTACATTTAGAAATACTTTCCTTCTGTTAATATCTGTGCCTGGGGGTCATTCCGAGTTGATCGCTAGCTGCCGTTGTTCGCTGCGTAGCGATCAGTGGAAAAAATGGCTAATCTGCGCATGCGTATGCTCCGTAATGCGCACACGCGTCGTACGGGTACAAAGTCCATTGTGGTTTTGCACTGGTTTTAGTGACGATTCCAATCGCACAGCCGGCCGCATGGAAATTGACAGGAAGAGGGCGTTTCTGGGTGTCAACTGACCGTTTTCAGGGAATGCTTAGAAAAACGCAGACGTGGCAGAAAAAACGCAGGCGTGGCTGGGCGTTCGCTGGGCGGGTGTGTGACGTCAAAAGTCGTCCCTCCGTCGTTAGAATTAACGCACGCGAAGAGTAACTACAGGGCTGGTCTTGTTTTGCACAAAAACATTTTGCAGGCGCTCTGCTGCACAAGTGTTCGCACTTCTGCAAAGCGAAAATATACTCCCCAGTGGGCGGCGACAATGCGTTTGCACGGCTACTAAAAACTGCTAGCGAGCAATCAACTCGGAATGACCCCCAATATCCAAGGCTTTTGGGTACACAATATTTTTTGTCATGTGCAGTGTGGGTCAGATGTAACATGTGCAGAGAGAGTTAGATTTGGGTGGGTTATTTTGTTTCTGTGCAGGTTAAATACTGGCTGCTTTATTTTTACACTGCAATTTAGATTTCAGTTTGAACACCCCCCCCCCCCCCACACACACACCCAAATCTAACTCTCTTTGCACATGTTACATCTGCCCCACCTGCACTGCACATGGGGGGTAATTCAGACCTGATCACACGCTATCTTTTTTCGCTGCGCTGCGATCAGGTCAGAACTGCGCATGCATATGCACCGCAATACGCAGGCGCGTCGCTTGGGTACAAAGTGGATCGTTGCTGTGCAAGGGGTTTTACGAAGAATCCATTCGCACAGCTGATCGCAAGGAGAGTGACAGGTAGAAGGCGTTTGTGGGTGTCAACTGACCGCTTTCAGGGAGTGGCTGGAAAAACGCAGGCGTGTCCAAGCGTTTGCAGGGCGGGTGTCTGACGTCAATTCCGGGCCCGAACAGGCTGAAGTGATCGTAGCGGCTGAGTAAGTCCTGGGCTACTCAGAAACTGCAAAAGATCTTTTTGTACCGCTCGGCTGCACATGCGATCGCACACTTGCACAGCTAAAATACACTCCCCTGTAGGCGGCGACTATCTGATCGCAGCGCTGCAAAAAAATGCTAGCGAGCGATCACGTCTGAATTATGCCCTAGGTTTTGCCAATTAGAGAAAAAGTTTGCTGTTGTGATCAGGTCTGAATTAGGCCTATAGTCCATTGGGATAAAAAAAAACAACAACAAATAATACATAACTGAATTTTTTTACTTCAGTATATATACAGTCCTACTTCTGGGGGTGATCTGCCTCCAGTGGGGAACGTCCTGCTGCCTGACCCATGTCTGGTGGGGTTACATTTTTTCAATACGTCCAAAAATGTCTCTTCCATCAAAAACATCCATCTTCTAGGCAAAACATTATAACTTCGCAGTTTAAAAGACTTTATATGAATGCAACGAAAGCGGTTTTACAGCACTAATGCCATCTTGTGCTTTGTTGCGCCACTGCGCTCGTGTGTGTGGGCAGGATCACACCTTAGCGCGTCATTGTGGCCGTATGCGGCTGAGAAAGCCGTATTATTTCAGGGGTCAGGCGCAGGTATAAATAGCTAATGATAATGATTATAGACCCACCACTAGCGCTCTGATTGGTTTAGTCATCACTCGGGCGTGTATTATGTATTTTAGTATTTGTTTAAGACAAACCTTTTTGTGTGTGTGTTTGACAGGAGCCCCTGCGGAGTCACAGAGGTTTATGCTGATCTATTGATGCCTAACATTTGGTGTAAACAAAATAGATGGTTACAAATATGGGCACAAGTGGGACATTAGTGCACAGGTTCTCAAACTCGGTCCTCAGGACCCCACCCAGTGCATGTTTTCCAGATCTCCTCACAGAATCACAAGTGAAATAATAAGCTTCACCTGTGGACCTTTTACAATGTGTCAGTGAGTAATTAATACACCTGTGCACCTGCTGGGTTACCTGCAAAACATGCACTGTATGGGGTCCTGAGGACCGAGTTTGAGAACCTGTGCATTAGTGTATGAGGCTTATGCCTGGTCTTCTCCACTCTTTTCACTGCTCCATGAATGGACCCCTCTATATAATGCAATAGACGTCTGTAGATGAATGCTGTGGCTAGAGTCAGGGTTGGACAGGCCCACATGCCCAGTTGGAAAATTCCCCGGTGGACCCCACTGTCCGAGGGCCCACCCCCTCATATTCCAGACTGTGCGCTCAAATAGAACATTGCTACTCTATTAGAGGGTCGGTTACCTAGTGGACCGTAAGTTCTTGGTTCGCTTTTATAGAAACAACATAAAAATGTGCCAAATGGTTAGCCGATCGTCTGTGGTGTCTGACCACACTTCTTCTGGCGGATGACCATACCCCTTCCATTGTATTACCCCGGCTGATCCTTCATGTCCCAGTCCAATACTGTCTATAGTACAAGTAAGCGCTGAAACTTAGTAATTCCGGTATGTGGACATTTATTTAGTGTTTGTGTCTCGCTCAGTCTGTGTGCGTTATACAGCCGCGGTCTCTCCGGGTAATTGGATGGGCTGCCGTTGTATCTGTAGACAGGGACGCAAACTTGTAAATAAAGGTACACAACCTAAGTACCGTAACACACGTTGTATCTAATTTCATGTCTGTAAAGTGTGACCATAGCAATTAGCTTTGTATTGTTGTCTTACATAATCCTATAAGCCTCTCATTGATACATGCGGCCATTACGGCCCTCACTGCCTAATGCAGGTGGTTGTAGTAAGAGACAAAGGGGGTCATTCCGACCTGTTAGAACGCTGCCGTTTTTTGCAGCGCAGTGATCAGGTCACTACTGCGCATGCGTATGCACCACAATGCGCAGGTGCGTCGTACGGGTACAAAGCGGATCGTTGCTGGGCGATGGATTTAACGAAGAATCCATTCACACAGCTGATCGCAACGAGATTGACCTGAAGAAGGCGTTTGTGGGTGGCAACTGACCGGTTTTTGGGAGTGTTTGGAAAAACGCAGGCGTGTCCAGGCATTTGCAGGGCGGGTGTCTGACGTCAATTCTGGACAAAAACAGGCTGAAGTGATTGCAGCGGCTGAGTAAGTTCTGGGCAACTCAGAAACTGCACAAAGCTTTTTTGTACCGCTCGGCTGCACATACGATCGCACACTTTTAAAGCAAACATACACTCCCCTATAGGCGGCGACTATCTGATCGCAGCGCTGCAAAAACTAGCTAGCGAGTGATCAACTCAGAATGACCCCCCAAAGTGCAGCTCACAATACACAGAACAGTGATCCCATAATGTCCCTAAAACAGTATTTACTAAGTCACCTCACTATTTCCTCCTAGAAGAGACAGACGTTATTAGCGCCCGGAGCTGGGACCCGTTGATCCTGGAACATGATGACTACAGTTTGCAAAAATTGAACAATTCTTTTCCTTTGGCATTATATAATACTATGGGGGTAATTCAGAGAGGATCAGAGACACATATATTTATTGAGTATACTCAGGGGGACACTTATTAATTGAGTATACTCAGGGGGACACTTATTTATTGAGTATACTCAGGGGGACACTTATTTATTGAGTATACTCAGGGGGACACTTATTTATTGAGTATACTCAGGGGGACACTTATTTATTGAGTATACTCAGGGCACACTTATTTTTTGCATATATTATGGGGCACACTTATTTATTGAGTATTCTCAGGGGCATGCTTATTTATTGAGTATACTCAGGAGCACACTTATTTATTGAGTATACTCAGGGGCACACTTTGTTATGGAGTATACTAAGGGGTACACTTATTTATTGAGTATACTCAGGGACACACTAATTTATTGAGTATACTCTGGGGCACACTTATTTATTGAGTATACTTAGGGGCACACATATTTTTTGCATATATTATGGGGCACACTTATTTATTGAGTATTCTCAGGGGCATGCTTATTTATTGAGTATACTCAGGAGCACATTTATTTATTGAGTATACTCAGGAGCACACTTATTTATTGAGTATACTTAGGGGCACACATATTTTTTGCATATATTCTGGGGCACACTTATTTATTGAGTATTCTCAGGGGCATGCTTATTTATTGAGTATACTCAGGAGCACACTTATTTATTGAGTATACTCAGGGGCACACTTTGTTATGGAGTATACTAAGGGGTACACTTATTTATTGAGTATACTCAGGGACACACTTATTTATTGAGTATACTCTGGGGCATGCTTATTTATTGAGTATACTCAGGAGCACACTTATTTATTGAGTATACTCAGGAGCACACTTATTTATTGAGTATACTTAGGGGCACACATATTTTTTGCTTATATTATGGGGCACACTTATTTATTGAGTATTCTCAGGGGCATGCTTATTTATTGAGTATACTCAGGAGCAAACTTATTTATTGTGTATACTCAGCGGCACATTTTGTTATGGAGTATACTAAGGGGTACACTTATTTATTGAGTATACTCAGGGACACGCTTATTTATTGAGTATACTGAGGAGCACATTTATTTATTGAGTATACTCAGGAGCACACTTATTTATTGAGAATACTCATCTGCATGCTTATTTATGGAGAATACTCATGTGCACGCTTATTTATGGAGTATACTCATGTGCACGTTTATTTGTTGAGTATACTCAGGAGCACACTTATTTACTGGGTATACTCAGGGGCACATTCCTTATGGAGTATACTAAGGGGCACACTTATTTATTGAGTATACTAAGGGACACGCTTATTTATTGAGTATACTCAGGGGCACACTTATTTTTTGCATATATTATGGGGCACACTTATTTATTGAGTATACTCAGGGGCACACTTATTTATTGAGTATTCTCAGGGGCATGCTTATTTATTGAGTATACTCAGGAGCACACTTATTTATTGAGTATACTCAGGGGCACACTTTGTTATGGAGTATACTAAGGGGTACACTTATTTATTGAGTATACTCTGGGACACACTTATTTATTGAGTATACTCTGGGGTATGCTTATTTATTGAGTATACTCAGGAGCACACTTATTTATTGAGTATACTCAGGAGCACACTTATTTATTGAGAATACTAATCTGCATGCTTATTTATGGAGTATACTTAGGTGCACGCTTATTTGTTGAGTATACTCAGGAGCACACTTATTTACTGGGTATACTCAGGGGCACATTCCTTATGGAGTATACTAAGGGGCACACTGATTTATTGAGTATACTAAGGGACACGCTTATTTATTGAGTATACTCAGGGGCACACTTATTTTTTGCATATATTATGGGGCACACTTATTTATTGAGTATACTCAGGGGCACACTTATTTATTGAGTATTCTCAGGGGCATGCTTATTTATTGAGTATACTCAGGAGCACACTTATGTATTGAGTATACTCATATGTACGCTTATTTATTGAGTATACTCAGGGGCACGCTTATTTATTGAGTATACTCAGGGGCACGCTTATTTATTGAGTATACTAAGGGGCACACATATTTATTAAGTATACTCAGGAGCACACTTATTTATTGAGTATGGTAAGGGACACACTTATTTATTGAGTATACTCATGGGAATGCTTATTTATTGAGTATATTAAGAGGCACGCTTATTTATTGAGTATACCCAGGGGCACACTTATTTACTGAGTATATTAAGGGACACACTTATTTATTGAGTATACTTAGGGGCACACATATTTTTTGCATATATTATGGGGCACGCTTATTTATTGAGTTTTCTCAGGGGCATGCTTATTTATTGAGTATACTCAGGAGCACACTTATTTATTGAGTATACTCAGGGGCACACTTTGTTATGGAGTATACTAAGGGGTACACTTATTTATTGAGTATACTCAGGGACACACTTATTTATTGAGTATACTCTGGGGCATGCTTATTTATTGAGTATACTCAGGAGCACACTTATTTATTGAGTATACTCAGGAGCACACTTATTTATTGAGAATACTCATCTGCATGCTTATTTATGGAGAATACTCATGTGCACGCTTATTTTTGGAGTATACTCATGTGCACACTTATTTGTTGAGCATACTCAGGAGCACACTTATTTACTGGGTATACTCAGGGGCACATTCCTTATGGAGTATACTAAGGGGCACACTTATTTATTGAGTATACTAAGGGACACGCTTATTTATTGAGTATACTCAGGGGCACACTTATTTTTTGCATATATTATGGGGCACACTTATTTATTGAGTATACTCAGGGGCACACTTATTTATTGAGTATTCTCAGGGGCATGCTTATTTATTGAGTAGACTCAGGAGCACACTTATTTATTGAGTATACTCAGGGGCACACTTTGTTATGGAGTATACTAAGGGGTACACTTATTTATTGAGTATACTCTGGGACACACTTATTTATTGAGTATACTCTGGGGCATGCTTATTTTTTGAGTATACTCAGGAGCACACTTATTTATTGAGTATACTCAGGAGCACACTTATTTATTGAGAATACTCATCTGCATGCTTATTTATGGAGTATACTCATGTGCACGCTTATTTGTTGAGTATACTCAGGAGCACACTTATTTACTGGGTATACTCAGGGGCACATTCCTTATGGAGTATACTAAGGGGCACACTTATTTATTGAGTATACTAAGGGACACGCTTATTTATTATGTATATCAGGGGCACACTTATTTATTGAGTATACTCATATGCACGCTTATTTATTGAGTATACTCAGGGGCACGCTTATTTATTGAGTATACTCAGGGGCACACATATTTATTAAGTATACTCAGGAGCACACTTATTTATTGAGTATGGTAAGGGACACACTTATTTATTGAGTATACTCAGGGGAATGCTTATTTATTGAGTATATTAAGAGGCATGCTTATTTATTGAGTATACTCAGGGGCACAGTTATTTACTGAGTATATTAAGGGACACACTTATTTATTGAGTATACTTAGGGGCACACATATTTATTGAGTATACTCAGGGGCACGCTTATTTATTGAGTATACTCAGGAACACACTTATTTATTGAGTATACTCAGGAGCACACTTATTTATTGAGTATACTCATGTGCACTTATTTATTGAGTATACTCATGTGCACGCTTAGTTATTGAGTATACTCAGGGGCACACTTATTTACTGAGTATATTAAGGGACACACTTATTTATTGAGTATACTTAGGGGCACACTTATTTATTGAGTATACTCAGGGGCACGCTTATTTATTGAGTATACTCAGGGACACACTTATTTATTGAGTATACTCAGGGGCATGCTTATTTATTGAGTATACTCAGGAGCACACTTATTTATTAAGTATACTCATGTGCACACTTATTTATTGAGTATACTCATGTGCACTCTTAGTTATTGAGTATACTTAGAGCACACTTATTTATTGAGCATACTCAGGGGCACACTTCGTTATAGAGTATACTAAGGGGCACACTTATTTACTGAGTATACTAAAGGACACTTATTTATTGAGTATATCAGGGGCACACTTTTTTATTGAGTATACTCAGGGGAATGCTTATTTATTGAGTATACTCAGGGGCACACTTACTTATTTAGTATACTTTGGGGCACACATAATTATTGAGTATACTCAGGGGCACACTTATTTATTGAGTATACTCAAGGGCACACTTATTTATTCAGTATGCTCAGAGGCACACATATTTATTGAGAATACTCAGGGGCACACTTATTTATTGAGTATACTCATGTGCACTTATTTATTGAGTATACTCATGTGCACGCTTAGTTATTGAGTATACTCAGGGGCACACTTATTTACTGAGTATATTAAGGGACACACTTATTTATTGAGTATACTTAGGGGCACACTTATTTATTGAGTATACTCAGGGGCACGCTTATTTATTGAGTATACTCAGGGACACACTTATACTCAGGGGCATGCTTATTTATTGAGTATACTCAGGAGCACACTTATTTATTAAGTATACTCATGTGCACACTTATTTATTGAGTATACTCATGTGCACGCTTAGTTATTGAGTATACTTAGAGCACACTTATTTATTGAGTATACTCAGGGGCACACTTCGTTATAGAGTATACTAAGGGGCACACTTATTTACTGAGTATACTAAAGGACACTTATTTATTGAGTATATCAGGGGCACACTTTTTTATTGAGTATACTCAGGGGAATGCTTATTTATTGAGTATACTCAGGGGCACACTTACTTATTTAGTATACTTTGGGGCACACATAATTATTGAGTATACTCAGGGGCACACTTATTTATTGAGTATACTCAAGGGCACACTTATTTATTCAGTATGCTCAGAGGCACACTTATTTATTGAGAATACTCAGGGGCACACTTATTTATTGAGTATACTCATGTGCACTTATTTATTGAGTATACTCATGTGCACGCTTAGTTATTGAGTATACTCAGGGGCACACTTATTTACTGAGTATATTAAGGGACACACTTATTTATTGAGTATACTTAGGGGCACACTTATTTATTGAGTATACTCAGGGGCACGCTTATTTATTGAGTATACTCAGGGACACACTTATTTATTGAGTATACTCAGGGGCATGCTTATTTATTGAGTATACTCAGGAGCACACTTATTTATTAAGTATACTCATGTGCACACTTATTTATTGAGTATACTCATGTGCACGCTTAGTTATTGAGTATACTTAGAGCACACTTATTTATTGAGTATACTCAGGGGCACACTTCGTTATAGAGTATACTAAGGGGCACACTTATTTACTGAGTATACTAAAGGACACTTATTTATTGAGTATATCAGGGGCACACTTTTTTATTGAGTATACTCAGGAGAATGCTTATTTATTGAGTATACTCATGTGCACTTATTTATTGAGTATACTCATGTGCACGCTTAGTTATTGAGTATTCTCAGGGGCACACTTATTTACTGAGTATACTCAAGGGCACACTTATTTATTCAGTATGCTCAGAGGCACACTTATTTATTGAGAATACTCAGGGGCATGCTTATTTATTGAGTATACTCAGGAACACACATATTTATTGAGTATACTAAGGAGCACACTTATTTATTGAGTATGCTAAGGGGGACACATATTTATTGAGTATATCAGGGGCATGCTTATTTATTGAGTATACTCAGGGGCACACTTATTTATTGAGTATACTCAGGGGCACGCTTTGTTATTGAGTACTCAGGGGCACACTTATTTATTCAGTATGCTCAGGGGCACACTTATTTATTGAGTATACTCAGGGGCACACTTATTCAGTATACTCAGTGGCACACTAATTTATTCAATATACTCATGTACACACTTATTTATTGAGTATACTCAGGGGCATGCTTATTTATGTAGTATACTCAGGGGCATGCTTATTTATTGAGTGTAGGGGGGTCATTCCGAGTTGTTTGCTTGTTGCCGATTTTCGCTATACTGCGATTAGTCGCTTACTGCGCATGCGCAAGGTTCGCAGAGCGCATGCGCTTAGTTATTTTACACAAAAGTTAGGTATTTTACTCAAGGCATAACAAAGCTTTTTCATCGCTGTGCTGATCGTAGTGTGATTGACAGGAAGTGGGTGTTTCTGGGCGGAAACTGCCCGTTTTATGGGAGTGTGCGGAAAAACGCAGGCGTTCGAGTTGCAAAACGCAGGAGTGGCTGGAGAAACGGGGGAGTGGTTGGGCAAACGCTGGGTGTGTTTGTGACGTCAAACCAGGAACAAACAGGACTCAGCTGGTCGCAATGGCTGAGTAAGTCTGGAGCTACTCAGAAACTGCTAAGAAATTTCTATTCGCAATTCTGCTAATCTTTCGTTCGCAATTCTGCTAAACTAAGATACACTCCCAGAGGGCGGCGGCTTATCGTGTGCAATGCTGCTAAAAGCAGCTAGCGAGCGAACAACTCAGAATGACCCCCATAGTCAGGAACACACATATTTATTGAGTATACTCAGGGGCACACTTATTTTTTGAGTATACTCAGGGGCACGCTTTTTTATTGAGTACTCAGGGGCACACTTATTTATTCAGTATGCTCAGGGGCACACTTATTTATTGAGTATACTCAGGGGCACACTTATTCAGTATACTCAGGGGCACGCTCATTTATTGAGTATACTCATGTACACACTTATTTATTGAGTATACTCAAGGGCATGCTTATTTATTTAGTACACTCAGGGGCATGCTTATTTATTGAGTATAGTCAGGAACACACATATTTATTGAGTATACTCAGGGCCACACTTATTTATTCAGTATGCTCAGGGGCACACTTATTTATTGAGCATACTCAGGGGCACACTAATTTATTGAGTATACTCATGTACACACTTACAGTATGCTTTTTTATTGAGTATACTCATGTGCACACTTATTTATTTAGTATACTCAGGGCACACTTATTTATTGAGTATACTCAGGAGCACACTTATTTATTGAATATACTCTGGGGCATGCTTATTTATTGAGTATACTCAGGAGCACACTTATTTATTGAGTATACTCAGGAGCACACTTATTTATTGAGTATACTTAGGGGCACACATATTTTTTGCTTATATTATGGGGCACACTTATTTATTGAGTATTCTCAGGGGCATGCTTATTTATTGAGTAAACTCAGGAGCACACTTATTTATTGAGTATACTCAGGGGCACACTTTGTTATGGAGTATACTAAGGGGTACACTTATTTATTGAGTATACTCAGGGACACGCTTATTTATTGAGTATACTCTGGGGCATGCTTATTTATTGAGTATACTCAGGAGCACATTTATTTATTGAGTATACTCAGGAGCACACTTATTTATTGAGAATACTCATCTGCATGCTTATTTATGATGAATACTCATGTGCACGCTTATTTATGGAGTATACTCATGTGCACGTTTATTTGTTGAGTATACTCAGGAGCACACTTATTTACTGGGTATACTCAGGGGCACATTCCTTATGGAGTATACTAAGGGGCACACTTATTTATTGAGTATACTAAGGGACACGCTTATTTTTTGAGTATACTCAGGGGCACACTTATTTTTTGCATATATTATGGGGCACACTTATTTATTGAGTATACTCAGGGGCACACTTATTTATTGAGTATTCTCAGGGGCATGCTTATTTATTGAGTATACTTAGGAGCACACTTATTTATTGAGTATACTCAGGGGCACACTTTGTTATGGAGTATACTAAGGAGTACACTTATTTATTGAGTATACTCTGGGACACACTTATTTATTGAGTATACTCTGGGGCATGCTTATTTATTGAGTATACTCAGGAGCACACTTATTTATTGAGTATACTCAGGAGCACACTTATTTATTGAGAATACTAATCTGCATGCTTATTTATGGAGTATACTCATGTGCACGCTTATTTGTTGAGTATACTCATGAGCACACTTATTTACTGGGTATACTCAGGGGCACATTCCTTATGGAGTATACTAAGGGGCACACTTATTTATTGAGTATACTAAGGGACACGCTTATTTATTATGTATATCAGGGGCACACTTATGTATTGAGTATACTCATATGTACGCTTATTTATTGAGTATACTCAGGGGCACGCTTATTTATTGAGTATACTCAGGGGCACACATATTTATTAAGTATACTCAGGAGCACACTTATTTATTGAGTATGGTAAGGGACACACTTATTTATTGAGTATACTCATGGGAATGCTTATTTATTGAGTATTTAAAGAGGCACACTTATTTATTGAGTATACCCAGGGGCACACTTATTTACTGAGTATATTAAGGGACACACTTATTTATTGAGTATACTTAGGGGCACACATATTTTTTGCATATATTATGGGGCACGCTTATTTATTGAGTTTTCTCAGGGGCATGTTTATTTATTGAGTATACTCAGGAGCACACTTATTTATTGAGTATACTCAGGGGCACACTTTGTTATGGAGTATACTAAGGGGTACACTTATTTATTGAGTATACTCAGGGACACACTTATTTATTGAGTATACTCTGGGGCATGCTTATTTATTGAGTATACTCAGGAGCACACTTATTTATTGAGTATACTCAGGAGCACACTTATTTATTGAGAATACTCATCTGCATGCTTATTTATGGAGAATACTCATGTGCACGCTTATTTATGGAGTATACTCATGTGCACGCTTATTTGTTGAGTATACTCAGGAGCACATTTATTTACTGGGTATACTCAGGGGCACATTCCTTATGGAGTATACTTAGGGGCACACTTATTTATTGAGTATACTAAGGGACACGCTTATTTATTGAGTATACTCAGGGGCACACTTATTTTTTGCATATATTATGGGGCATACTTATTTATTGAGTATACTCAGGGGCACACTTATTTATTGAGTATTCTCAGGGGCATGCTTATTTATTGAGTATACTCAGGAGCACACTTATTTATTGAGTCTACTGAGGGGCACACTTTGTTATGGAGTATACTAAGGGGTACACTTATTTATTGAGTATACTCAGGGACAAACTTATTTATTGAGTATACTCTGGGGCATGCTTATTTTTTGAGTATACTCAGGAGCATACTTATTTATTGAGTATACTCAGGAGCACACTTATTTATTGAGAATACTCATCTGCATGCTTATTTATGGAGTATACTCATGTGCACGCTTATTTGTTGAGTATACTCAGTAGCACACTTATTTACTGGGTATACTCAGGGGCACATTCCTTATGGAGTATACTAAGAGGCACACTTATTTATTGAGTATACTAAGGGACACGCTTATTTATTATGTATATCAGGGGCACACTTATTTATTGAGTATACTCATATGCAGGCTTATTTATTGAGTATACTCAGGGGCACGCTTATTTATTGAGTATACTCAGGGGCACACATATTTATTAAGTATACTCAGGAGCACACTTATTTATTGAGTATGGTAAGGGACACACTTATTTATTGAGTATACTCAGGGGCATGCTTATTTATGTAGTATACTCAGGGGCATGCTTATTTATTGAGTGTAGGGGGGTCATTCCGAGTTGTTTGCTCGTTGCCGATTTTCGCTATACTGCGATTAGTCGCTTACTGCGCATGCGCAAGGTTCGCAGAGCGCATGCGCTTAGTTATTTTACACAAAAGTTAGGTATTTTACTCAAGGCATAACAAAGCTTTTTCATCGCTGTGCTGATCGTAGTGTGATTGACAGGAAGTGGGTGTTTCTGGGCGGAAACTGCCCGTTTTATGGGAGTGTGCGGAAAAACGCAGGCGTTCGAGTTGCAAAACGCAGGAGTGGCTGGAGAAACGGGGGAGTGGTTGGGCAAACGCTGGGTGTGTTTGTGACGTCAAACCAGGAACAAAAAGGACTCAGCTGGTCGCAATGGCTGAGTAAGTCTGGAGCTACTCAGAAACTGCTAAGAAATTTCTATTCGCAATTCTGCTAATCTTTCGTTCGCAATTCTGCTAAACTAAGATACACTCCCAGAGGGCAGCGGCTTATCGTGTGCAATGCTGCTAAAAGCAGCTAGCGAGCGAACAACTCAGAATGACCCCCATAGTCAGGAACACACATATTTATTGAGTATACTCAGGGGCACACTTATTTTTTGAGTATACTCAGGGGCACGCTTTTTTATTGAGTACTCAGGGGCACACTTATTTATTCAGTATGCTCAGGGGCACACTTATTTATTGAGTATACTCAGGGGCACACTTATTCAGTATACTCAGGGGCACGCTCATTTATTGAGTATACTCATGTACACACTTATTTATTGAGTATACTCAAGGGCATGCTTATTTATTTAGTATACTCAGGGGCATGCTTATTTATTGAGTATAGTCAGGAACACACATATTTATTGAGTATACACATGTACACACTTACAGTATTTATTGAGTGTACTCAGGGGCATGCTTTTTTATTGAGTATACTCATGTGCACACTTATTTATTTAGTATACTCAGGGCACACTTATTTATTGAGTATACTCAGGAGCACACTTATTTATTGAGTATACTCTGGGGCATGCTTATTTATTGAGTATACTCAGGAGCACACTTATTTATTGAGTATACTCAGGAGCACACTTATTTATTGAGTATACTTAGGGGCACACATATTTTTTTCTTATATTATGGGGCACACTTATTTATTGAGTATTCTCAGGGGCATGCTTATTTATTGAGTAAACTCAGGAGCACACTTATTTATTGAGTATACTCAGGGGCACACTTTGTTATGGAGTATACTAAGGGGTACACTTATTTATTGAGTATACTCAGGGACACGCTTATTTATTGAGTATACTCTGGGGCATGCTTATTTATTGAGTATACTCAGGAGCACATTTATTTATTGAGTATACTCAGGAGCACACTTATTTATTGAGAATACTCATCTGCATGCTTATTTATGATGAATACTCATGTGCACGCTTATTTATGGAGTATACTCATGTGCACGTTTATTTGTTGAGTATACTCAGGAGCACACTTATTTACTGGGTATACTCAGGAGCACATTCCTTATGGAGTATACTAAGGGGCACACTTAGGCCCTCATTCCGAGTTGATCGCTCGGTATTTTTCATCGCATCGCAGTGAAATTCCGCTTAGTACGCATGCGCAATATTCGCACTGCGACTGCGCCAAGTAATTTTACAATGGAGATAGTATTTTTACTCACGGCTTTTTCATCGCTCCGGCGATCGTAATGTGATTGACAGGAAATGGGTGTTACTGGGCGGAAACAGGCCGTTTTATGGGCGTGCGGGAAAAAACGCTACCGTTTCCGGAAAAAACGCAGGAGTGGCCGGGGAAACGGGGGAGTGTCTGGGCGAACGCTGGGTGTGTTTGTGACGTCAAACCAGGAACGACAAGCACTGAACTGATCGCACAGGCAGAGTAAGTCTGAAGCTACTCTGAAACTGCTAAGTAGTTAGTAATCGCAATATTGCGAATACATCGGTCGCAATTTTAAGAAGCTAAGATTCACTCCCAGTAGGCGGCGGCTTAGCGTGTGTAACTCTGCTAAAATCGCCTTGCGAGCGATCAACTCGGAATGAGGGCCTTATTTATTGAGTATACTAAGGGACACACTTATTTATTGAGTATACTCAGGGGCACACTTATTTTTTGCATATATTATGGGGCACACTTATTTATTGAGTATACTCAGGGGCACACTTATTTATTGAGTATTCTCAGGGGCATGCTTATTTATTGAGTATACTTAGGAGCACACTTATTTATTGAGTATACTCAGGGGCACACTTTGTTATGGAGTATACTAAGGGGTACACTTATTTATTGAGTATACTCTGGGACACACTTATTTATTGAGTATACTCTGGGGCATGCTTATTTATTGAGTATACTCAGGAGCACACTTATTTATTGAGTATACTCAGGAGCACACTTATTTATTGAGAATACTAATCTGCATGCTTATTTATGGAGTATACTCATGTGCACGCTTATTTGTTGAGTATACTCAGGAGCACACTTATTTACTGGGTATACTCAGGGGCACATTCCTTATGGAGTATACTAAGGGGCACACTTATTTATTGAGTATACTAAGGGACACGCTTATTTATTATGTATATCAGGGGCACACTTATGTATTGAGTATACTCATATGTACGCTTATTTATTGAGTATACTCAGGGGCACGCTTATTTATTGAGTATACTCAGGAGCACACTTATTTATTGAGTATGGTAAGGGACACACTTATTTATTGAGTATACTCATGGGAATGCTTATTTATTGAGTATATTAAGAGGCACACTTATTTATTGAGTATACCCAGGGGCACACTTATTTACTGAGTATATTAAGGGACACACTTATTTATTGAGTATACTTAGGGGCACACATATTTTTTGCATATATTATGGGGCACGCTTATTTATTGAGTTTTCTCAGGGGCATGCTTATTTATTGAGTATACTCAGGAGCACACTTATTTATTGAGTATACTCAGGGGCACACTTTGTTATGGAGTATACTAAGGGGTACACTTATTTATTGAGTATACTCAGGGACACACTTATTTATTGAGTATACTCTGGGGCATGCTTATTTATTGAGTATACTCAGGAGCACACTTATTTATTGAGTATACTCAGGAGCACACTTATTTATTGAGAATACTCATCTGCGTGCTTATTTATGGAGAATACTCATGTGCACGCTTATTTATGGAGTATACACATGTGCACTCTTATTTGTTGAGTATACTCAGGAGCACACTTATTTACTGGGTATACTCAGGGGCACATTCCTTATGGAGTATACTAAGGGGCACACTTATTTATTGAGTATACTAAGGGACACGCTTATTTATTGAGTATACTCAGGGGCACACTTATTTTTTGCATATATTATGGGGCACACTTATTTATTGAGTATACTCAGGGGCACACTTATTTATTGAGTATTCTCAGGGGCATGCTTATTTATTGAGTATACTCAGGAGCACACTTATTTATTGAGTATACTCAGGGGCACACTTTGTTATGGAGTATACTAAGGGGTACACTTATTTATTGAGTATACTCAGGGACACACTTATTTATTGAGTATACTCTGGGGCATGCTTATTTATTGAGTATACTCAGGAGCATACTTATTTATTGAGTATACTCAGGAGCACACTTATTTATTGAGAATACTCATCTGCATGCTTATTTATGGAGTATACTCATGTGCACGCTTATTTGTTGAGTATACTCAGGAGCACACTTATTTACTGGGTATACTCAGGGGCACATTCCTTATGGAGTATACTAAGAGGCACACTTATTTATTGAGTATACTAAGGGACACGCTTATTTATTATGTATATCAGGGGCACACTTATTTATTGAGTATACTCATATGCACGCTTATTTATTGAGTATACTCAGGGGCACGCTTATTTATTGAGTATACTCAGGGGCACACATATTTATTAAGTATACTCAGGAGCACACTTATTTATTGAGTATGGTAAGGGACACACTTATTTATTGAGTATACTCAGGGGAATGCTTATTTATTGAGTATATTAAGAGGCACACTTATTTATTGAGTATACTCAGGGGCACAGTTATTTACTGAGTATATTAAGGGACACACTTATTTATTGAGTATACTTAGGGGCACACATATTTATTGAGTATACTCAGGGGCACGCTTATTTATTGAGTATACTCAGGAGCACACTTATTTATTGAGTATACTTAGGAGCACACTTATTTATTGAGTATACTCATGTGCACGCTTAGTTATTGAGTATACTCAGGGGCACACTTATTTACTGAGTATATTAAGGGACACACTTATTTATTGAGTATACTTAGGGGCACACTTATTTATTGAGTATACACAGGGGCACGCTTATTTATTGAGTATACTCAGGGACACACTTATTTATTGAGTATACTCAGGGGCATGCTTATTTATTGAGTATACTCAGGAGCACACTTATTTATTAAGTATACTCATGTGCACACTTATTTATTGAGTATACTCATGTGCACGCTTAGTTATTGAGTATACTTAGAGCACACTTATTTATTGAGTTTACTCAGGGGCACACTTCGTTATAGAGTATACTAAGGGGTACACTTATTTACTGAGTATACTAAAGGACACTTATTTATTGAGTATATCAGGGGCACACTGTTTTATTGAGTATACTCAGGGGAATGCTTATTTTTTGAGTATACTCAGGGGCACACTTACTTATTTAGTATACTTTGGGGCACACATAATTATTGAGTATACTCAGGGGCACACTTATTTATTGAGTATACTCAAGGGCACACTTATTTATTCAGTATGCTCAGAGGCACACTTATTTATTGAGAATACTCAGGGGCACACTTATTTATTGAGCATACTCATGTGCACTTATTTATTGAGAATACTCATGTGCACGCTTAGTTATTGAGTATTCTCAGGGGCACACTTATTTACTGAGTATACTCAAGGGCACACTTATTTATTCAGTATGCTCAGAGGCACACTTATTTATTGAGAATACTCAGGGGCATGCTTATTTATTGAGTATACTCAGGAACACACATATTTATTGAGTATACTAAGGAGCACACTTATTTATTGAGTATGCTAAGGGACACACATATTTATTGAGTATATCAGGGGCATGCTTATTTATTGAGTATACTCAGGGGCACACTTATTTATTGAGTATACTCAGGGGCACGCTTTGTTATTGAGTACTCAGGGGCACACTTATTTATTCAGTATGCTCAGGGGCACACTTATTTATTGAGTGTACTCAGGGGCACACTTATTCAGTATACTCAGGGGCACGCTAATTTATTCAATATACTCATGTACACACTTATTTATTGAGTATACTCAGGGGCATGCTTATTTATGTAGTATACTCAGGGGCATGCTTATTTATTGAGTGTAGGGGTCATTCCGAGTTGTTTGCTCGTTGCCGATTTTCGCTATACTGCGATTAGTCGCTTACTGCGCATGCGCAAGGTTCGCAGAGCGCATGCGCTTAGTTATTTTACACAAAAGTTAGGTATTTTACTCAAGGCATAACAAAGCTTTTTCATCGCTGTGCTGATCGTAGTGTGATTGACAGGAAGTGGGTGTTTCTGGGCGGAAACTGCCCGTTTTATGGGAGTGTGCGGAAAAACGCCGGCGTTCGAGTTGCAAAACGCAGGAGTGGCTGGAGAAACGGGGGAGTGGTTGGGCAAATGCTGGGTGTGTTTGTGACGTCAAACCAGGAACAAAAAGGACTGAGCTGGTCGCAATGGCTGAGTAAGTCTGGAGCTACTCAGAAACTGCTAAGAAATTTCTATTCGCAATTCTGCTAATCTTTTGTTCGCAATTCTGCTAAACTAAGATACACTCCCAGAGGGCGGCGGCTTATCGTGTGCAATGCTGCTAAAAGCAGCTAGCGAGCGAACAACTCAGAATGACCCCCATAGTCAGGAACACACATATTTATTGAGTATACTCTGGGGCACACTTATTTTTTGAGTATACTCAGGGGCACGCTTTTTTATTGAGTACTCAGGGGAACACTTATTTATTCAGTATGCTCAGGGGCACACTTATTTATTGAGTATACTCAGGGGCACACTTATTCAGTATACTCAGGGGCACGCTCATTTAATGAGTATACTCATGTACACACTTATTTATTGAGTATACTCAAGGGCATGCTTATTTATTTAGTATACTCAGGGGCATGCTTATTTATTGAGTATAGTCAGGAACACACATATTTATTGAGTATACTCAGGGCCACACTTATTTATTCAGTATGCTCAGGGGCACACTTATTTATTGAGTATACTCAGGGGCACACTAATTTATTGAGTATACTCATGTACACACTTACAGTATTTATTGAGTGTACTCAGGGGCATGTTTTTTTTTATTGAGTATACTCATGTGCACACTTATTTATTTAGTATACTCAGGGCACACTTATTTATTGAGTATACTCAGGAGCACACTTATTTATTGAGTATACTCATGTGCACGCTTATTTATTGAGTATACTCAGGAGCACACTTATTTATTGAGTATACTCATGTGCACACTTATTTCTTGCGTATACTCAGGGGCACACTTATTTATTGAGTATATTAAGGGGCACACTTATTTATTGAGTATACTCAGGGACACGCATATTTATTGAGTATACTTAGGGGCACACTTATTTATTGCATATATTAAAGGGCACACTTTTTTACTGTGTTTACTCAGGGGCATGCTTATTTATTGATTATACTCAGGGGCACACTTATTTATTGAGTATACTAAGGGACACATTTATTGAGTATATTAAGGGGCACACTTATTTATTGAGTATATTAGGGGCACACTTATTTATTGAGTACACTAAGGGGCTTGCTCTCATTTATCGAGTATACTCAGGGGCACACTTATTTATTGAGTATGCTAAGGGACACATTTATTGAATATATTAAGGGGCACACTTATTTATGAAGTATACTCAGGGGCACACTTATTTATTGAGTATACTCCAGGGCACACTTATTTTTTGAGTATACTCAGGGGCACACTTAGTTATTGAGTATACTAGGGGGCACACTTATCTATTGAGTATACTCAGGGGCACACTTAGTTATGCAGTATACTAAGGGGCACGCTAATTTATTGAGTATAATCAGGGACACACTTATTTATTGAGTATACTCATGTGCGCACTTATTTATTGAGTATACTCAGGGACACACTTATTTATTGAGTATATTAAGAGGCACACTTATTTATTGAGTATACTTAGTGGCAGACTTATTTATTGAGTATACTCAAGTGCACACTTATTTATTGAGTATACTCAGGAGCATGCTTATTTATTGAGTATGCTAAGGGACACATTTATTGAGTATACTCAGGGGTACACTTATTTATTTAGTATACTCAGGGGCACGCTTATTTTTTGAGTATACTCAGTACCACACTTATTTATTGAGTCTACTCAGTGGCACACTTATTTATTGAGAATACACATGTACACACTTATTTATTGAGTGTACTCAGGGGCACACTTATTTATTGAATATACTCATGTGCACTTATTTATTGAGTATACTCAGGAGCACACTTATTTATTGAGTATACTCATGTGCATGCTTATTTATTGAGTATACTCACCTGCACGCTTATTTATTGAGTATACTCAGGGGCACACTTATTTATTGAGTATACTCATGTACATATTTATTGAGTGTACTCAGTGGCATACTTATTTATTAAGTATAGTCATATGCACACTTATTATTGAATATACTCAGGGCACAATTATTTATTGAGTATACTCAGGAGCACACTTACTGTATTTATTGAGTATACTCATGTGCATGCTTATTTATTGAGTATACTCAGGGGCACACTTATTTATTGCATATATTAAGGGGCACACTTATTTATTGAGTATACTCAGGGGAACACTTATTTATTGAGTATACTCAGGGGCACACTTATTTATTGAGTATATTAAGAGGCATGCTTATTTATTGAGTATACTCAGGGGCACACTTATTTACTGAGTATATTAAGGGGCACGCTTATTCATTGTGTATACTAAGTGGATTCTACAGTATGAATTATTTATTCTACTAAAGGGACAAACAGATATTGGTGGTCATTCTGAGTTGTTCGCTCGCTAGCTGCTTTTAGCAGCATTGCACACACTAAGCCGCCGCCTACTGGGTGTGTATCTTAGCTTAGCAGAATTGCGATCGAAAGATTAGCAGAACTGCTACTAAAAAAATTCATGCAGTTTCTGAGTAGCTCCAGACCTACTCCTAGATTGCGATCACCTCATTCCGTTGAGTTCCTGGTTTGACGTCACAAACGTCCTGCATTCGCCCAGCCACTCCCCCGTTTCTTCAGCCACTCCTGCGTTTTTGCCTGACACGCCTGTGTTTTTTTGCACACTCCCTGAAAAAGCAGAGTTGCCGCCCAGAAACACCCCTTTCCTGTCAATCATACTACGAACACTCGAGCGACAGAAAAACGTCGCTGGAGCTTGGGTAAAACTACAAACTTTTGTGTGAAAGTACTTAGCGCATGCGCGCTGCATACCATGCGCATGCGCATAATTGCCGATTTTTCACTTGATCGCTGCGCTGCGAAAAACGGCAACGAGCAAACAACTCGGAATGACCCCCATAATGTACAGTTGTGTCACTAGAAGTGACGTCTTATTTTAGTCATTTCAGTCTGCACTTGTAATTCTACAAGCAGAAGCATACAGAACAGTGATGGACAGTGAGGACATGATGGCACTTGTAGTGTCACAAGAGCTTGCACTCTTTCCTTACACTATATGCCTGGTACACACCAGCTCGGGCCACCAATAGGAACCCAGTTATACACAAAATTGGGACATTCATCGCTAAGTGTCCCAATCATTTCTTTGCTCTCTCTTGCCTTAGATGATCAGACCTAGTGCTCAGTTGAACTAGGAACAAATGCATTATAAATCCAGATCTTCTTCATTTATTTTTTCACCAAGCAATTTGCAATAAACCATATTCAGTTTATGGGTTTTCTCACACCCCTGATTTCTGCAACTTTGAACTGCTTGTCATGTCCTGGGATGAGTATAAAATGTTCTAGGGTTATCTATAACATATGCATTCTTATGGAACAAGGAAGGACTAGAATTTGTTTCTGTTTTATCCAATTGCTGAGGATGAAGTCTCCACACTCCTCATCCGTTCACCATCAACCTGTTCACTCAACCCTATTCTCTCCCTGCTGTTCAGCTTCTTCCCACCAAAGGTCATCTAGTTTAGTTTAGTCTTCAACCTGTCCCGTTCCACTATCTTCAAACATGCACTCATCACTGCTACACCGATTGCCCTGGGCTGTTTGGATGGAGGCTGCAGGCCTACTGAGCTGCTACAAGAAGGAGTCAGCAGAGCCACCGCCAATGGGCTTCCTGCCAGATAATTTTGGTGACATCCTCAAGAATGACCTAAATATTGGTTATTTCCAGGTGAGAAATCGTTGGTGGCAGTTATGAGCTTGACATTCCTAGAAGGCCACAAAGAAGGAAAGCCGGTTTCTTGGAGGTTAGTAGGTTACATTGTGCTCCGACCTTTCCACTCCACCGACTTTGTGTAGAACCTCATTTCAGTCTGCTCAGGCAGAATTGTTTCCTAATGCGCTGATTGTTTGAGTGAAGTAGATGAATGTAGCACTAAGCCTTCCCTTCTTCAGCTGTTTACAGACCAGGGGTGAATTGGCATGGCCCATTTTAAATAAACAGGGAGTAATGCACCATACGGCGGTGGAGAGGCTGCGTAATGCAGTCTCCCCGAGTTGCTCTTAAGGTGTGGCATCTGCCCTGTAGAGAAGAATGCTTTCAGAGCTCCTGCAAATGGCTCGTTGACCTCAGAGGTCCCATCTGTCAAAGTGTGCTGAGGAAATAAAGCAGGGAGAGGATGAGTTCTGATCAGTCATCCTCCCCACCCCCTCCTTCCCGACCCGGGATCTAGACCTGGATCTACTGGCTATTTAGCAGAGGACTCTGCATTTGTTTAAATTTACTGACATCTGCTTGTAAGACTTGTAAAATTAGAAGTGCAAGTGGAGACGGGTAAAACGTCCGTCTGATGGATGCAGATTATTTTACCATTAGGTATTTACTTAAACCAAATATCAATATCTGTGCCCATCACAGGGACATCACCATGACATAATATTAATGGAAGTTAAATGCTCAGTTGATTGATACAGGATCATATATATCATAGCTTTCTTAAATGTCTATCAGGCACTTGATCCAGGGTGGAAAGAATGAAGCCTGTTGGCCGTATGGGTCCTGCTGGACAATTAAGTCTGGTTGGTTGCTTGCAGCCCATTGACGGAAGACCACTAAGAACGTTAAAGATCTGGAAGATATTCCAAGAGGGGGAACAACTTGAAATAAGGTCAGGTAGCCTCAGTTTCTTGTGCTGGCATCTCCACGGTCTACACTCTCTCCTTCCAGGGTCACCAGTGGACCCATTGCGTCATGTAGCTGATCACTCCTCCTGGGCTGGACCGCCTCCAGATGAGAATTCTAACCTAGCGCTGCCAGCTACAGCCGGGCGGGAAAGACGTTCCTGGAGGTCGGCGGAGAAGGCCTGGTACACTTTCAGCACAAACTACTTTCCATCTGAACCTCAGCAATGACTGAAATCTGTACATACGTTACAGCAGCGAGTCCATTACACTACATACACACGAGCCGCACATCTGTAATTATCTTACAGAAGTGGTTACATTGGTGTGCTGCATACACAAAAGTGGACGCCAAACTGAGGCGGATTTGCCTGGAATTGCGCTCACAGTACGTGCGAATCAGCCCCTCAAAGGTTTACAAAAACTGGTAAAGCGGCCCCTAGAAATGATTCCCCGCCCCCTGCGCAAGACAGGTACAAGTTGCTCAGAAATGCGGTGGCAAAAGACAGAGCTGAATGAATGGATCTGGAGCAGCGAACACGCGTGTGTCATTACTGGTAATGTGTTGCGGTTGGAGATTCGCTTTAGCGCGTATGAACGAGCGCATTTTAAGGCTGAATGATGAAATAATTTATCCGGAAACAATCACTCAGTGCGGCTCCTTTCTTAACATTTTATTTGCTGCAAAATATTTGCCCTGCCCCACGGCGAGTAATTAGCTGGTTTCATTATCTAACTCGCAACGGACAGATAGAGCCGGTTTGTTGTTTTGCCGTTGGGTGCATATGTTCCGCGTTAATGCAAAGTTGCCATGGTCATAAATTAGCCCTGATGTATGAACACAGGGGGCAATTCAGAGTTGTTAGCAAACCAAAAAAGTTAGAAATTGGACAAAACCATGGGGGTAATTCTGAGTTGATCACAGCAGCAATTTTGTTAGCAATTGGGCAAAACAATGGGGGTCATTCCAACCTGTTCACTCGCTGCGTTTTAACGCAGCAGAGTGAACGGGTCCCTGCTGCGCATGCGCCGGCGCCTTAGTGCGCCTGCGCATGATGGACGCGTAACAGGACAGCTATCCCCTCTGCCTGATTGACAGGCAGAGGCAATCGATGGGCGGGAGGGGGCGAAACTGCGGCGTTTGGCCGCCGTTTCGTAGACGTGGTCCGGCCAATGCAGGTGTGGCCGGACCAAATGGGGGATGGGCCGCAGTGGCTGCGTGACGTCATACGCAGCTGCTGCGGGCTGGGGAGCGAGGAGTAGCTCCCTGCCAGCACGCTAAAGCTGCGCTGGCCGGGAGCTACTCCTGAAGTGCAAAGGCATCGCCGCTGTGCGATGCCTTTGCACTTCTGCGGGGGTCCCGGCACTGACATGCGGGGCAGGCTAGTCCTGTGCTTGGCGTCCCCCCACATGTCAGGGAACATGATCGTAGCTGAAAATTTAGCACAGCTACAATCAACTCGGAATAACCCCCCATGTGCACTGCAGGTGGGGCAGATGTAACATGTGCAGAGAGAGTTAGATTTGGGTGGGGCGTGTTCAAACTGAAATCTAAATTGCAGTGTAAAAATAAAGCAGCCAGTATTTACCCTGCACAGAAACAATATAACCCACCCAAATCTAACTCTCTCTGCACATGTTACATCTGCCACACCTGCAGTGCACATGGGGGGTCATTCCAACCCGTTTGAAGGCTGCTGGTTGTCGCAGCGGTGCGAATGGGTCGGTTGCGCGCCTGCGCGGCGGCCGCAATGCGCACGCGCCTCGTTGCCCAGCAACGGCCATCACAGGCAACAACCTGAAGAACGAAGAACGAAGAAGAAGACTGACACCAGGAAGGTGTTCCGGGGCGTGAACTCACCATTTTCTGGGAGTGGCGAGTCAAACGCAGGCGTGTCCAGGCGTTTGGAGGGCGGATTTCTGACGTCAATTCCGGGACCTGCAGCGCTGGATCGATCGCACAGGGTAAGTAACTGATACCCTGGTCTAGTTCCACACAAAACTTTTTTTGCATAGCAGGGCTGCACAAGCGTTCGCGACCTTGCTATGCAAAAAAGCCCTCCCCCATAGGCGGCGTCTAGATGATCGCACGGGCAGCAAAAAGTTGCTACGTGCGATCAACTCGAAATGACCCCTATGGTTTTGCCCAACTGCTAACAAATTTGCGGCTGCCAAAGCCAAGCATGAAGCAGTAACGATGAGATGTGTTAACATCTCGTCCGCCGTTGTGGGGGAGTGGTAACGCCCCCTCTGACGATCCCTGCCAGCGCAACAGCGCATCAGTCTAGTGCTGTAGCTCTCCTCCTGTGAGATCTCCCGTGCGCAGCTCGTCCCCCAGCAGTCGCTGCAGGTTAGCACACATACCGGCAGGTAATCCTGTCTATGGCCCCCATTTATCAAGCCTTGGAGAGTGATAAATAGAACGGTGGTAAGGTACCGACCAATCAGCTACTAACTGCCGTGTTACGGGCTGTGTTTGAAAAATGACAGTTAGGAGCTGATTGGTTGGTACTTTATCACAGTGCTATTTATCAGTATCCAAAGCTTGATAAATCTGGGCCTATAAGTGAAAAAACGTTAAGCAGCAAATGTACGCTTGTCGTTTTTTTTAATACATCTGGATGATTGTCCATAAAATAGTACGGCGACAACGAAATCGTTAGATGCTTGCAGGTACTGTAAAGTGATTTTCTCTGCGTTTTCTGCTTCCTGACATACCAGGGCTCTACGTGAGTGATAGACAACGCTGGATATAGCGCACTCTGCACTTACCGCCTCCAAAATGAAAGTAAAATGGTACACATACTATTAATCCCCCCCATAGAACTGAGAAATAATATGTAGCGATATATTAGTGTTGGGAATGTGCTGTCTGTATAGGAGACATACATCACCTTCCCCAGCAATGCAGCGTGGGAGTATTCAGGGCTACCGTGAGAGTGCAAAGTCCAGGTTACTGCAGTGACTGGCATCTAATGCCTGCGTATGACGCACAGTCAGTCCTGTCCGTGCTGGGGCCGTGTTGTCTTTGTATATATACAACCATCTGCTTACATCCCCCCCCCCTTCATATTCCTATATTCTCCTTATAGTCTTATACATACATCATAGTAATACAGTTCCATTTACTCACTGATTAAGGGGTGTATTCAATTGTAGTCGGAACTGCTGCCTTGTCGGAAAGACGGCAGTTTCCAACTTTTTTAGGTCAGAAACTGTTCCGACCTATTCAATCCTCCTGTATCCGACAAGTCTGCAATTCTGACTTGTCGGAAAACATGTGGATCAGCGCAATAGCTGCAGATCCACGTGTTTTGCCGGAAACTTGGCCAAATCTGACAGGTTTTAGCCCCTTTTCCGACAATGTCTATCCGACTTTAAAAAAAAAAAAATCTGATTGGCATTCTCGGGAACAGACGCTAATCAAAGGATCCGACATCTATTGAATACACCCCTAAGTTGGTGTAAAACAAATAAATACTTAATCACCCGTGACACGTGACTGTATGACAGATTCATATGGACGTATTTCATCGTCATCTCTCTTTATTCTTCTTATAGTATTATTTTTCTTCTTCTTCTTATTATTATTATTATTATACGGAAAACCAAACTGCAAACATTGCAACACATTACAGGTGGCACAATCGCTCATGCTTACATCATTATATATACTGTATAATAGTCAGAGACAGCACTCGGTGGTTGCAGTAGGGGATGCACCGGTCCCCAAAGGGTTAATGTAAACGGGTGTGATGCGGGTGACCTGTGTTCGGGATGCCAGCAGTCAAAAGATAGGCAGCGGCATCCCGATAGTGAGAAACCAAACAGGGGTCTATTAAGTATATTTACCTCCCCACTACCCGCTTAACCCTACCCCCCCCCCCCCCCACAGCCTAACCCTACCCCCACAGCCTAACCCTCCTCCTGCAGCCTAACCCTACCCCACCCACAGCCTAACCCTCCCCCCACAGCCTAACCCTAATCCTCCCCCCAAAGCCTAACCCTCCCCCACAGCCTAACCCTCCTCCTGCAGCCTAACCCTACCCCACCCACAGCCTAACCCTCCCCCCACAGCCTAACCCTAACCCTCCCCTCAAAGCCTAACCCTCCCCCCACAGTTTAAACCTCCTCCTGCAACCTAACCCTAACTCTCCCCCCACAGCCTAACCCTACCCCCCCCACAGCCTAACCCTCCCCCCACAGCCTAACCCTACCCCCCCACAGCCTAATCCTCCTCCTGCAGCCTAATCCTACCCCCCCAACAGCCTAACCCTCCCCCCACAGCCTAACCATAACCCTCCCCCCACAGCCTAACCCTAACCCGCCCCCCCACAGCCTAACCCTCCTCCTGCAGCCTAACCCTCCCTACCTGCAGCCTAACCCTCCCCTCCCCCCGCAACTTAACCCCCCTGCAGCCTGACCATACCCCCCGCAACCTAACCAAAACCATCCCCCCCGCAGCCTAACCCTACCCCCCCAGCCTAAACCTAACCATCCCTTCCCAGAGCCTAACCCCCCCCCCCACAGCCTAACCCCACCCCCCCCAAAAGCCTAACGCCCCCCCCCGAAACCCAACCCTAGCCCTCCCCCCGCAGCCTAAACCTAACCCCCCCTGCAGCTTAACCCTAACCCCCCCAACCCAACACTAATCATCCCTTCCCGCAGCCTAACCCTAACTCCCCCCCCCCAGAGTCTAACCCTAACCCTTGCCCCCCAGTAGCCTAAACCTCCCTTCCCACAGCCTAACACTAACCTCGCCCCCCACAGCCTAACCCTAACGCTCTCTTCCTGGAGCCTAACCCTAACCTCCCCCCCGCAGTATAACCCTAACTCCCCCCCCGCAGCCTAACAGTCCCCGGTGGTGCCTAAATCTAACACACAACCCCCCCAGCACGCTTAACCATAACAGTACCTGGCATACTTACATTCGCGGTGTCGGCTGTCGGGATTCCGTCGTCTGCATTTAAACTGATATAATGATTCCGCCACCAGCATTTTGGCCGCGTGACGGGATTCCGGCCCCGGGGCTTCAACTGACGGTATCCTGACCGTATTCCAGGTAAACACACTCACCTCTTACCCAGTCCGGCACACACATATATAAAGAACAAGGGGTCTATTCATGAAGCAGTGAAAACAGTGGAGAAACAGACCGGTGGAGAAGTTGTCCTTGGCAACCAATCAGCATCTCCCTAACATTTTACAGAATGTACTTGATAAAGGCTTCCATCAAAGCTGATTGGTTGCTATGGGCAACTTCTCCACCTGCCATTTGCCAGGTTGTTGGTTCTCTGCTATCCCCTCCGCTCCCCTTCCCGCTGGGGACACTAACCCCAGCCTCAGCATCCTCCGCCCATCTCCCGCAGTTGCTGCGTCTCGCCCCTTCTGGCTCCCACTGCGCATGTGTGACTCAGGCCTGACCATAGGCGATTATTATATAGATTACTTTATTATGTAACACTGTCGCTGCCAGTACATGCTGGCGTTTGTAGTTCTCTAGGGACCAACATGCTCTGGTTGCTTTGGGTATTATGGAACTACCCGAGCATCTTATGCCTACCAGAACTTGCTGCGACTTGTAGTACCACATACAAGCAACTGCTTCTTACACCTTCCCGTTACCCGATCCACCGTCACCAAATAGAGGTGGAAGCAGCAGCTGTGCGGTTGGCTCAGGGCTGGATTTGCCTGGGACGGGGCCATTTCCCCGAGGAAATTCAGCTTCGTGCTGACCAAGCCGGGGCTGGTGGCCGCTGTGACAGGGGGACATCATGCTGTGTGGTACCAGTCCAGCCTGGCATCGCTTTTACCAGGGCACACCACACATTAATTTTAAACAGCCCAGGTTATGTGCTGGTTTTAGTTTGGGGGAGGGTTTTTTAGGGGTATATATTTTTTATTTACATTTTTTTTTGTATTACTTAAAAAAATGCAGTAACCACAATCACCCTGATGTATCTATACACAAGCGCAGGGGCGGCTGCAACACAGAGCCCCAAAACAGGAGATGCGGCCTACGCAATATACTGCATGTCCCTGTGGCCTGCCACACTTACATCATTACACGCCAATGCAGTACTCCCTGACCCACCTCTCCGGGCAATGGAAGAGCCGGGATTCTGAAGGAGCGGGGTTCATAATGGTGCAGAACTAGCCTGAGTGGTGCAGAGCGTTGGGCAGTAAGAGACCTAGGTACTGCAGAGACCTAGATGGATCGGAGACCGAGATGGAGCAGAGGCCTAGATGGCGCAGAGGCATAAATGGCGCTGAGGCCTAAATGGAGCAGAGACCTAGATGGGTCAGAGAGCTAGATGGAGCAGAGACCTAGATGGGGCAGAGGCCTAGATGGAACAGAGACCTAGATGGAGCAGAGACCTAGATGGGGCAGAGGCCTAGATGGAGCAGAGACCTAGATGGAGCAGAGGCCTAGATGGTGCAGAGGCATAGATGGAGCATAGGCATAGATGGCGCAGAGATCTAGATGGAGCAGAGGCCTAGATGGAGCAGAGACCTAGATGGGTCAGAGAGCTAGATGGAGCAGAGACCTGGATGGGGCAGGGCCTAGATGGAGCAGAGACCTAGTTGGAGCAGAGACCTAGATGGCGCAGAGGCATAGATGGAGCATAGGCCTAGATGGCGCAGAGATCTAGATGGAGCAGAGGCCTAGATGGCTCAAGAGAGCTAGATGGAGCAGAGGCCTAGATGGGGCAGAGGCCTAGATGGATCAGAGGCCTAGATGGAGCAGAGACCTAGGTAGATCAGAGACCTAGCTAGATCAGAGGCCTAGCTGGAGCAGAGACCTAGATGGCGCAGAAGGCCTAGATGGCGCAGAGGCCTAGATGGCGCAGAGACCTAGATGGAGCAGAGACCTAGATGGGGCAGAGACCTAGATGGGGCAGAGGCCTAGATGGAGCAGGAGCCTAAGTAGTTCCAAGGCCTGAGTGGTGCAGTGTCCAAGTTCTAAACGGTCTGTAGGGGCTCTTTAAAGGTGAATTGACATAGTGGCTCAAAAGACTAATATATTATTGCAGGCCTCTTGCCAGGAGGGTACCATGATCCACGTAGATAGTCCATGTCCTGCCTCCGCCCAGCATCAAGGTACCTGCTAATCATGTGTAAATGCATCTACGCCCGTGTAGCATATGTATAGAGTAACAACGATTAAGCGTTTGCAGCTTCCTTTGAGTTTCTCAACAGCGACTCGATCCTAAATCCAGGCAGCGAGGGGTTAAAATCCAGCACGGTGAAGCACGCAGAATGAAAGGGCCCGGACTGCTGGGGATAAAGAATAGCGTCCGCATTCTCATTACCGGACTGGCGGGAAAGAGCGTAAACATGAGGACAATAGGTATTACAGGCACATTGGCCGCACTAATTACTGCTAAAGCCCGGCTCGCCATTGTGCCGCAGAGAGGAGCTCTCAATGCCAGGGCTGCCTATTGGGCCTTTCACCGAGTGGAACGAACACTTGAATAGCATTCATGCCCCCCGGCCTGGCCATCCTCACACGCCCATCTACCTCCTCCCCTCTTCTTTTTATGTCCTCCTAGTTTTCTGGTGGCATTTTCTGTCCATGTTATGCTCGGCCCTAAATGAAACTTGACTGCCCCCACGGCTGACTGGACCCGCACAAAGGGCGGCCGTGCACTGGCTACAGTAACGCCATTGTGTGTGCTGACAATGCACTAATTGGCAGTGACAATTGGGTGTTTGTAAAAGGAACTTGTAAGAGGAAAGGAGGGGAAGGGGGTCCCTACTTCTGCAGCAGGCAAACACTTGTACGGAATGGGAGAAATGGGGATGACACACAGGCACCGTCATGAAGCTTCTGCTCCGAGGGTCTTGCATAACTGCTTAGAAATGAGTTTTTAAAATGTGATTGCTTGGTTCGGTTTCGTGGCTGAATGGAAACAGGACGCGGCTCTTAGGTGGCGCCAGGAATTCTCCAAGGAGCGAGCCGGTGTGTGACTGAGGACGCCACTTATCTGTTCATGGGAAAGGAACACAAACGAGGGCAGGCTGGCACTGCGACGCCCCATTATACCTGAAGGTCCATCTGGCTTTTACAGGCTAAGCCTTGATGTTAGGGTACTGCAGTCCTGCGCACTGTACGCTGAAAGCGGGGGGCACTTATACTGTACACTGGGGCTAATTCACACTTGTAGGCAATGGGGGCTTACCATGCCAAGCTGGCGATTATCGGCAGACTGCGGGTGTGCCGTGATAACAACGCTCATGCGTAAAGGTGCCGCTGTGGTTGGGAAAATGCAGGCGTGCTATGGCCGATTTCGGGGCGGGCATCTGCTGAGGCTGCAAGCTCGTACATGCAAAAACATGGCGTCCGAGTTGCTAATGCTGTGTCCAGTCTGGGTAGCCATGGACCAGCTGCGAATGTGCAGCAATTGGCAATTGTGACGGCTCCGGGGCGGGGTGGGGGCATTCCTGTGCGGCGTCACTAGCGAATATTAGCTGCTCCGTAACCTAGAAAATCGCAATTGCATCAGTGTGCAGACACGAATTCCAGGTCCATTATTACACCGCAGAGCAAGGACATGTTTACTTTTCCTAATTGTGCCCGGATAGATGGATAGATGTCAGTAGGAGGTGTGGAAGCATATTTATTATGGCACCTCATACCTCCCTGGTACCTCATCCACAGCTGCATTGTTATGGGGATAGTCACATGATGATATTCGCTTGCTGGCTTATCGTGTGACGTAGGCCTCATCTTTATGTCATACCGTGGACCATACAGTAAGTGGTGTCAAATCAATCACATGGGCACGTCTAAAACCGCCGTGTAATATTTCTCTTTATCGTGTATGTTACCTGCGCACAACTTTATATATCGCTTTGTGCGTAACCCATGGAAGCACCACCAGAGAGGAAAATGGCTTCAGCCAGACGGGCCGCTACTCTTCATAAATGTGACCTTATTACAATATGCAGCACTGGCAGCACGGAGGGTGTAGTGGTTAGCATTACTGCCTCACAGCACTAAGGTCATGGGTTCGATACCCATCATGGCGCTAACTGTGTGGAGTTTGTATATTTTACCCCCGTGGGTTTCCTCACACAGGCCAAATATATACTGGTAGGTTAATTGGCTCCTGACAAAATTAACCCTAGCGCAGGCATGTTCAAACTGCGGCCCTCCAGCTGTTGAGAAACTACACATCCCAGCATGCCCTGACAAAGTTTTAGCATTCTCTGACAGCGAAACTGTGTCAGGGCATGCTGGGATATGTAGTTTCACAACAGCTGGAGGGCCGCAGTTTGGACATGCCTGCCCTAGCGTGAATGTGTGTGCGTGTACATGTGGTAGGGAATATAGATTGTATATAGATGTGCACCAGGGAAGGGCGGTGTAGCAGCATTTGCATAACGCCGCAGACGGGCGCAGTTTCTGCGACTGCCTGTGAATTAGCCCCACTGTCAGCTGTTGTTTGGATTCATACTTTGGTAACTTCCAGTCCGTGAGGCGAAGCGCTGAGCTACGCACAAATACATCCCTGTAACCGGGGTGCCGCGGCCGGCGAGACGGATGGATGTTCAGCACACAATACGTCGTGTATTTACTTTTCCATTTGTGCTTATTTAACATTTGCACTTGTCTTTGAATCCAGCTAATTGTTTTTATTACAGGCTGCAAATCTCCAGGAACAGTTCCAGTCACGCTACTTACAAGACGCTCCTGTACATCAGCGCAGGAAGTGGATTAGAATAGGATTATTCTGCTGCTGAGGGTGTGATGTTTGCTCAGCCAGTCTTGACTCGGATATTCCATTTTCTATTAACCCCTAACTCCAGGCTAATATCCGGTGTTACTCAATATGGCAGGGTGTCGCCGCCTGTCACGAGTACTTTCTAGTATTATTTCAATTCTCTAGGATTGTAGAGCCAGACGTCGGGCCTTATTCAGAGATGTATGTAACCCCGATGTCTACACACAGTTGCGATGTTTTTAGGCCTGTGCGTCGGCAGTTCTGAAACTCGCAGTGCCGCACTTGCTGCAGCTTCATTGACAAACTGCTGGTGTTTTGGGGGCCACGATTTTGCGGGGACAGGTGTCTTAGAAAACGGGGGCGTGCCAGCTGTTACGTCCTTGCACATAGCGCCATTGGCTCCTGGGTAATCTGTCCGATGATCATGCAGGTGATTCTATACGGTGTGCTCGGAAGCATATTTAGCCGCTGCGTACAATGGGGTAATTCAGACCTGATCGGTAGCAGGTGATTTTTGCACTGCTGCGATCAGATTGTCTCCGCCCACAGGGGAGTGTATTTTACCTTTGCAAGTGTGCGAACGCATGTGCAGCCGAGCGGTATAAACAGATCTTGTGCAGTCTCTGCGCAGCCCAGAACTTACTCAGCCGCTGCGATCACTTCAGCCTGTCCGGGGCCGGTAATGACGTCAGACACCCGCCCTGCAAACGCTTGGACACGCCTGCGTTTTTCCAACCACTCCCAGAAAACGGTCAGTTGCCACCCACAAATGCCCTCTTCCTGTCAATCTCCTTGCGATCACCCATGTGAATGGATTCTTCACACAAACCCATCGCTGAGCGGCGATCCGTTTTGTACCTGTGTGACGCGCCTGCGCACTGCCGTGCATACGCATGCGCAGTTTAGACCTGATCGCCCGCTGTGCGAAAACGCAGCCTAGCGATCAGGTCTGAATTACCCCAAAAGACAAGAGGGCATATCTAACAGAGCTTGGAGAGAGAGAAAGTACCAGCCAATCAGCAGCAAATTTGTTAGCAGTTGGGCAAAACCATGTGCACTGTAGGGGGTGGGGGTGTTTGCACGTGTAACATGTGCAGAGGGGGTTAGATTTGGGTGGGGGTGTGTTCAAACTGAAATCTAAATTGCAGTGTAAAAATAAAGCAGCCAGTATTTACCCTGCACAGAAACAATACACCCCACCCACATCTAACTCTCTCTGCACATGTTACATCTGCCCACCTGCAGTGCACATGTTACATCTGCCACACCCTACCCAAATCTAACTCTCTCTGCACATGTTACATCTGCCCATCCTGCAGTGCACATGGTTTTGCTCAACTGCTAACAAATTTGCTGCTGCGCTCAGGTCTGAATCACCCCCAGAGTCCCTCTGAGGATGTGCAATGAGACGCAGCGGCCGCGGGGGGTGATGAGAGGCATCCGATTGGAGCCCTCTTAGGGCAGAATGCGGAAAAAGCCCATAGGCTTCTACAGGGTAACAGCAGCAAAAGCTGGGATTCCTGCGCTTAGTACATATGGGAAATGTGGCCAAAGACCGAAAATAAGAGTTTTTGGCTGCATTTTCCCTTTAGTACATCCCACCAGGATGTAGTTATGTGACGGATGGTCACAATGTCTCCGCCTGCATCCTGAAAATACCGACAGGCGGCAAGCCGGCTAGAAGGGATTATTCCCACTCGTGGATGTCCGCCTTCATTGCAATCACCCCTCCCCCCAGCCGGCATTATGCAGCCGTGGATCCTAGCCGCCGGTAACACTGCCCCAAACCCATCCCACCCACAGTATGGTAAGCCTACACGCAGGCAGGTAGATGTAATCCACCGGCTGAAACCGCCGCGTAGTACGTTTAGTCCTAGATACCGCACAGCCGGGACCGGGGGCAATATGTACGTGGACAACAATAAAAATGTTCCGTATTATTTTATTTTTGTCTTGAACGGTTCCAACGTCGTCATATTCCCTGATGCAGGATCTGACAGTATCTGTTTCATCACAGGCGCCCACAATCCATTAAAACTATGCAACAATTAATATTTTACTGCCGGAGCAATTAGTACATATGTTACCACTGGTAATCTCCGGATTACACGCCACCTTTATAGCGCCCGGAGAATGCACACGTGACACGGCCGCCGCCCTAAAACACTCTAATCTCCTAAAAGATCAACCAAAATGTACTTTGACTTTATTTGACTTGTATGCAAATGAGCTCTATTCAAATACGATACTTCATTGATTGAAAGTGCTCAGATACGTACTGTGCAAGCAAATACGCTGTCGCTATGGGAACCTCGCACAATAATATATTATAGATGGCATTACGAATATATAAGTGACGTGCAAGATCAGGGTCACGTGTATCAATTATTGGGTTACGTCACTGCCGTTATTATATAAAGCCCGAATGTACCAAATACCATTTTTTCCCGGGACAGGGGCTCTGAAAGCTTCCTGCCGCTGCAATGTTTTAGAAGTGAAGTGACCCGATCTGCGGCCTTTTCACTCCTCTATTTGGACACCCGAGCGTCACTGCGCATGTGCGGTCTTATTGACCGCTGATATGTGGCGGCCATTTTTGTGGTAGGAAATTTATGCGGAAATGTAGCCCATAGGCACCAGCTTGTGTGATATGGAAGGTCGACAGTGTCTAGGTCGACAGGTCAAAAGGTCGACATGAGTTTTTTTAATGTTGTTTTGGTGCTGTTTTCATTGTGCAGTGACCGGGAACCCCAATTAGCACACCGTGTCCCCTCGCATCAAGGTAGTACAGGTTACTATTCCCAATCGTAGTCCGCATGGATTGTTAAGTATGAAAAAGTCCAAAAAAAAAGAAAAAAAATGTGAAAAACTCATGTCGACCTTTTGACCCGTCGACCTAGAACATGTCGACCTAGTTACTGTTTACCTAGAGACTGGATCCCGGCACCGGGAGCTAACATCGTCTTTTGACTGTGCCGGTTAAACTCAGGAAAGCTTCCCATTCCGGAGCTTGATAAATCTGACCACTTTACAGCCCCCATAGATTTGTGTATACTAGTGTACAGAATGGGGCTCAACGTGATTATGGGGGCAGGTTTTTTTATAACGTCTTATATACAGTATGTGTATCCATTGCATTTTATTACTCTGTACATTGGGGGTAATTCCGAGTTGATCGCAGCAGGAATTTTGTTAGCAGTTGGGCAAAACCATGTGCAGTGCAGGGGAGGCAGATGTAACATGTGCAGAGAGAGTTAGATTTGGGTGGGGTGTGTTCAATCTGCAATCTAAATTGCAGTGTAAAAATAAAGCAGCCAGTATTTACCCTGCACAGAAACAAAATAACCCACCCAAATCTAACTCTCTCTGCACATGTTACATCTGCCCCACCTGCAATGCACATGGTTTTGCCCAACTGCTCACAAAGTTCCTGCTGCGATCAACTCAGAATTACCCCCATTGTTTGGTTTGTTAGCAAACCAAACAAGTTAGCAATTGGGCAAAACCATGTGCAGTGCAGGTGGGGCAAATGTAACATGTGCAGAAAGAGTTAGATTTGGGTGGGGTGTGTTCAAATTGAAATCTAAATTGCAGTGTAAACATAAAGCAGCCGGTATTTACCCTGCACAGAAACAATATAACCCACCCAAATCTAACTCTCTCTGCACATGTTACATCTGCCCCACCTGCACTGCACATGGTTTTGCCCATCTGCTAACAAACCCGAATAACCCCCAGTGTACAGTAATTGTGGAAGAAGAGCCTCTTCCTGTAGGATGGTAACTTGCGCTGTGTTTGGGCGGCTGGCAGTGACAGCAGATAGGGTGGGGGGAGGGGGAATTGCTTTACGTAGGACAAAAACATTTTTTATTTTTGCTTGTTATGTTTTATATTTCACAGAGATTCTCAATAATCAATGGGCACCTTACAAAATGAATTCTTATGTTAAGTTTCCGACCTGCGTCAAATGACAAAATTGCAATTGGAAAGTAAACGTTATTTTTGATTAAAGTGTTTACGTCCCTGTACAAATAACACACGATCTACATGTCTACAAGGTTTAAACGTAGACTGAATAAACTTTCTGCCAAAGCACGATGCCCCGAGCCTTCTACCCAGTCATTATGGCTGCTAGGAGAGCTGAGTCAGGCATGTCAGGCTATAAAAACATATCTGACGGTAAACCCGCGCAGCCCACATCGCTGCAGCACTTATTTCTGTTGCGCATTCCTTATTTTAGTCCCATAAGACCACAAAATATAGGGAAAGTCTGGCTCATGGCTCTTGGCCCGTCCCATCGCGTGTAATTACGGGGAAGCTGCAGTGAGGAGCTGTCAACGACTTCTTGCGTTTATGTTAAAGAATATTCGGACTGAGCCGATGATAACACATCTTGCTGTATTTAATATGGACGTAGCCAGGCAGACGCTTCAATATAGGAGTCAGAAACTTCATGATCCTGAAGGAGATGGGATCCGGTCTCTAGGTCGACAAGACAAAAGTGTCTAGGTCGACATGATAAAAGGTCGACATGAGTTTTTCACCTGCTTTTTACTTTTTCATACTTTACGATCCACGTGGACTACAATTGGGAACGGTAACCTGTGCCGAGCGCAGCGGTAGCCTTCACTCGCCATACGAGGGGACGCGGTGCACTAATTGGGGTTCGGCAGGGACTCTAGGCCGATGTGAGATAAGGTCAATATGAGTTTTTGTCACTTTTTTTGGTGTAATTTTTTTCGTAAAGTGACCGGGAACCCCAATTAGTGCATCGCGTCCCCTCGCATGGCAAGCGCACGGTGCCTCGCTCTGCTACCGCTGCACTCGGCACAGGTTACTGAGAGAGTTAGATTTGGGTGGGGTGTGGCAGATGTAACATGTGCACTGCAGGGTGGGCAGATGTAACATGTGCAGAGAGTTAGATTTGGGTGGGGTGTGGCAGATGTAACATGTGCACTGCAGGTGGGGCAGATGTAATATGTGCAGAGAGAGTTAGATTTATGTGGGGTGTGGCAGATGTAACATGTGCACTGCAGGGTGGGCAGATGTAACATATGCAGTGAGAGGTAGATTTGGGTGGGGTGTGGCAGATGTAACGTGCACTGCAGGAGGGGCAGATGTGACAATGTAGAGAGAGTTAGATTTAGGTGGGGTGTGGCAGATGTAACATGTGCACTGCAGGTGGGGCAGATGTAACATGTGCAGAGTGTGTTAGATTTGGGTGGGGTGTGTCAGATGTAACATGTGCAATGCAGGGTGGGACAGATGTAACATGTGCAGAGAGAGTTCGATTTGGGTGGGGTGTCGCAGATGTAACATGTGCAATGCAGGTGGGGCATATGTAACATGTGCAGAGAGTTAGATTTGGGTGGGCTGTGGCAAATGTAACGTGCACTGCAGGGGGGCAGATGTAACATGTGCAGAGAGAGTTAGATTTGGGTGGGGTGTGTTCAAACTGAAATCTAAATTGTAGTGCAGAACTAAATCAGCCAGTATTTACCCTGCACAGAAACAATATAACCCCCCAAATCTAACTCTCTCTGCACATGTTACATCTGCCCCACCTGCAATGCACATGGTTTTGCCCAATTGCTCACAACTCTGAATAACCCCCATAGTCAATGTCTGCTCCTTTGGTTGCTCACTGGCTGTTACCGGGCTTTTGTCCGCTACTTTGGGATTTGCTGGTGAGGAATGGCTTTTGGCTTCTCTATAAAGGTTACATTCAATAGTCAGTGAACATTCAATGGATTACAGAGTATCAATCAGATTTAAAATGGGCTGGATTTTCTAATAGAGAACTGATACATTGACGGAGAACTATCAAGTGCACAAGAAGCAGCCGCAGTCTGTCTGATAATCAGCCCCAGTGACAGGAGACGGCTGGGTTAGTGTAGGAGCTGCTGGTAAATGAACCTCTCCTGCGGACACAGAAACCTCTCACAATCTCACCCACTTGCTCGCCTGTCATTAATTTGCACATCTATTTGCGTACTGTGGATAATGAGAATATATTATATTAAGGGGAGTTGTACCACTCCTGGCATCAAGCTTGGAAAATCAGGTTTGGATCAATTGTACACCGAGGGTTTGCAGAAGAGAAGCCAGCGCGGCGTGGGAGGGAGAGATGGGCGCGGGGTATTTGTTGCACTGTACCCTGTAGCAGGCGCACAACTATTGCTGACACTAAGAGCCTGATTAAGAGGTGGACGCAATTCTGATATTTTCGCAGTTGGTCAAAGTTTTTCCTACTGCGCACGCGTCTCACTGGAGCGTGGATTAGGACGCAGTGGTCGCAGTGAGGATTTCGACGCAGAGCGATTAACAGTCAGTGACCGTTTGTTGGAATTAACGATGGGGGTGGCTACAAAAACGAAGGTGAGTCACGACTGTTTTGTGGGCGTGTCGCAGCCAGAAGCAGCTTCTACGGATGCGGTATCACCGTCCCTGTGTATAAGACGCTGCGTCTTTGTACGCAGGCGGCGGATCTACACAAAAGACAGATCATTGACATGAGAATGATACAGGGCACGCTTTGGCCGTCATACATGTAATCCACACATGAGACTAAACTTTGTTTCTTTAGAAGGAAAACTTTGTTTTATTGAACTTTTATATAATTTTATACTACAGTGGTAGAAAGCTGGACGCACGTCGTACCCTCCGAGCACTAGGCGGCGTTCCCACCTGCACTCCTGTTATTTCCCTGTCACAATGTGTACGCAGAATGTCGGTACATACATGAAATGACACATTAACATGACAAGAAAATGATCGGGTCTATGTACTTAGCCTTGGAGAGAGGTAAAGTGGAGAGAGGTAAAATACCAGCCGATCAGCTCCTACCTGCCACGTGCTGGAAAAATGACAGGAGCTGCTTGGTTGGTACATTATCTCTCTCCAATGCTTAGTACATAGGGGGTAATTCAGACCTGATCGCAGCAGCAAATTTGTTAGCAGTTGGGCAAAACCATGGGGGTCATACCGAGTTGATCGCTCGCTACCAGGTTTTAGCAGCCGTGCAAACGCTATGCCGCCGCCCACTGGGAGTGTATTTTAGCTTAGCAGAAGTGCGAACGCTTGTATCGCAGAGCGCCTGCAATTTATTTTTGTGTAGTTTCAGAGTAGCTCAAAACCTACTCAGCGCTTGCGATCACTTCAGACTATTCAGTTCCTGTTTTGACGTCACACACCCGCCCAACGTTCGCCCAGCCACGCCTGCGTTTTTCCTGGTATGCCTGCGTTTTTCCGAACACTCCCTGAAAACGGTCAGTTGACACCCAGAAACGCCCTCTTCATGTCAATCACTCTGCGGCCAGCAGTGCGACTGAAATGCATCGCTAGACCCTGTGCAAAACTGCATCGTTCGTTGTGCCCATACGTCGTGCGTGCGCATTGCGCCGCATGCGCAGAACTGCCGTTTTTTAGCCTGATCCCTGCGCTGTGAACAAATGCAGCTAGCGATCAACTCGGAATTACCCCTCATGTGCACTGCAGGTGTGGCAGGTGTAACATGTGCAGAGAGAGTTAGATTTGGGTGGGTTATATTGTTTCTGTGCAGGGTAAATACTGGCTGCTTTATTTTTACACTGCAATTTAGATTTCGGATTGAACACACCCCACCCAAATCTAACTCTCTCTACACGTTACATCTGCCCCTCCTGCAGTGCACATGGTTTTGCCCATCTGCTAACAAATTTGCTGCTGCGATCAGGTCTGAATGACCTCCATAGACCCCTAGTTCCCGGTGTTCCGGAAGTCTGCACATACACCGTACTGCCTATACAGCTCATAGTACAGGACAGAATAGTGTTATTACAATGGGGCACACAGGTCGTTGTACTCAGAATCCAGGTCTCAGCATACTTCATTTAGTATTTATGTAGAAGATGAGGCTCAATCATCTATAATGAATTCAATTAGTTTTCCAGCACACGTACCGCAGTATTTGGTAGAGCGCTCTTTATTACAGTGCAGAGAAATGTTTAAAAGCAGGAATTCGGCAGGAAGTCTAAAACCGGAGAATGGAAAAAAGACTGAACATGTCCCCATTTATCCTCTTCTTCAGAGGCTGTAAAGAACGGCATAAAAGGATGGCGGTCATGAAATACCGGAATACATGTACTGTAAGGCTAATTGGATTAATTACAAATGATACATTTTTCCCTTACTTTGCAATGAGATGCGAGCCCTGAAGCATCATGGGATCACATTCTCCGAACCCGCAGTGAGGTCAGGCAAAGGTCCTGCTAGTTGGGTGGGTAGAAAAGTTTAGTTCCCACCTAAGCACTGTCTGTGTGGAGTTTGCATGTTCACCCTAGTGTTTGCGTGGGTTTCCTCTGGGTACTCCGGTTTCCTATCACACTCCAGAAGCATACTGTCAATTTAATTGGATTCAGATAAAAATATAACCGTAGTGAATACGTGTGTATTTTGCGTGTGTGTATATAGGGGGTAATTCCAAGTTGACCGCAGCAGGAATTTTTTTTAGCAGTTGGGCAAAACCATGTGCACTGCAGGGGGGGGGGGGGCAGATATAACATGTGCAGAGAGAGTTAGATTTGGGTGGGGTGTGTTCAATCTGCAATCTAATTTGCAGTGTAAAAATAAAGCAGCCAGTATTTACCCTGCACAGAAACAAAATAACCCACCCAAATCTAACTCTTTCTGCACATGTTATATCTGCCTCCCCTGCAGTGCACATGGTTTTGCCCAACTGCTAAAAAAATTCCTGCTGCGATCAACTTGGAATTACCCCCATAGAGTGTAAGCTCCACTGGTGCCGGAACTGATGTGAATGGCTAAATAGTCTTTGTACAGCGCTGCGGAATAAGTGTGCGCTATATAAATAACTTAATAAATAATAAATAATAGTAGGACAAATAATGGAGGTCCTAAGTACAT